>NC_035926.1:88306-286695 GCF_000348985.1 Huiozyma naganishii CBS 8797
TCTTCTTCAAAATCTGCAAATTTTTAAAAGAAGTTCAAAAGAACTGCGATGAGCAAGAGCATCGGTTGGTAAAAGAAAGGTTCATAGCAGTCTGAACCTGATCCCGAGTACGATGCCTCGTAAGTTGAAACACCATGAGCAGCGGCTGCTGAAGAAAGTGGACTTCTTGCAGTGGAAGCAGGATCAGCAGCACCGGGACGGGGAGGTGATGAGGCGGTACCACGTCGAGGACAGAGAGGATTACCATCGATACAACCGTCTCTGCGGGGACGTGAGGCGTCTCGCGCACCGTCTGTCGCTGCTGCCACCGGGGGACCCCTTCCGTCGGGACAGGGAGTCCCGTTTGTTGGAGAAGTTGCACAGGATGGGCGTGTTGCCCGCGGCGGGCAAAGTGTCTGACTTGGAGAGGAAAGTCACGGTCAGTGCGTTCTGTAGGAGACGGCTCCCCGTGGTGATGCACAGGCTCAGGATGGCCCCGACGGTCGGGGACGCAGTGAAGTTTGTAGAGCAGGGGCATGTCCGTGTCGGACCACATTTGATCACAGACCCGGCGTACCTCGTCACAAGGAACATGGAGGACTACGTCACTTGGACGGATGGGTCCAAGATTAAACGCACTGCGCTCAAGTACCGTAACGCCATCGACGACTTCGATCTGGAGTAGGTCGGAGAATGGATATGGTAAGGCAGTGGAATATGTATCATACGTAATAACTAAGGTCCGAGTGAACCGCTTCAATTGAACACGAGCCCCGATGCTCAATCATCTCACTGTGTAGTTATCCGACCCACCGAGCTGCCGCCGCAAGTCCTCCTGCGACCCGCTATGCGGCAGAATATCGCCCAGTCCCCGTGGCTGCACCATATCAGCGTCCGAGAGCAACGCACTGACACGCACACCGGAGGCAGGGTCCTCTGCAACAGCGGGAGCCAAATGTTGCAAGGACCCAGCGGGGCGATACCCTTGCTGCCGTTGCAATTCTGCAGGATTCGTCATCACGATGCTCTCGCGCAGATGATGCGGTGCGGGCCCCGCGGCTCGTGTCGTCCCCGTAGCTGTCGTACCACCGCTGGCGAGACTTGCTCCACTGGACGCACCAAGGCCCATAGCGGGGCGCAATGGGAGCCCCCATTGCTGCTGTTGTCCATTTGCAGTGTAAAACATCTCAGGGTGGTCCGTTGGGTTGAACGCAGTACCGTTGAACGTCCCGGGGGGGATCATCTGCTGTGTGGCACCTGCGGCAAAGTGTTTGGCACCTTTGCGGAATGCAGTGAGAGATTGCGACGTGTCCGACCGAGGCAAGTTAGAGGGCATTGGAAGTTCGCCAATCGTCTCCAGCGTCTGAGGGTGCCCGGGGAATTGGCCAGCGTACTGCCCAAGGTATTGGCCGGCGTATTGGCCGGCGTATTGATCAGGGAACTGTACTGGGTACTGTACTGGGTACTGTACTGGGTACTGTCCTGTATATTGCTCCGGGTACTGCCCTTGGTATTGTCCCATGTATTGATCTGGATACGCTGTCTGGTACTGCCCCTGGTAGTTCAACCCATCTTGTAAGCCATTCGGTGTCTGATACACGGTCCCGACCCCGCCCCCCGTTGGTGCAGTCACTGCTGGTGCCGGTTCTTGGAGAGGGAACTCGCTGTAAACAGAGGACGCAATCCTGTGCGATGCACGGTCTCTCGGTTGTTCGTCCACGGCAAGTGTGTCCCCCAAATGCGTTTGTTCTGGTTCTCGTTCTGGTTCTCGTTCAGGATCTCGTTCAGCTTCCACCGTCTCCTCTGGTTTCCTCTTGACGGTGCCGTTCCTGTCGAGGTACACTTGGTATATACTCTTCATGCGCCGGATGTTCTCCTCCTCTGGCGAGAGCGTCTCTGACGCGACAAAACTTTCGTCGTCGCGAGCAGGCTCATCCTCCTCCACAGCCGCGGGCTCCTCTTGGAATTGAACCCCATTTGGCGCCGCAAGCGGGATAGACCGCGTCTCCACGTCCGAGACGTCTAGTGTACTGTTCACCGCGGAACTGGACAGCAACCGCAGAGTTGACGACCCACCGTGGGGCAAACGCGGTCTCCCCTGCTGCTGCTGCTGCTGGCCAACATACTCATACCTGCCCAATCCATCGTCGTGGACACGCTTAGCAAAGTCCCTCAGGGACTCAGAGTCGCTCTCATCGGGCAATTGGAACGGATCAACAGCCCTCGTGGGCGGCGCCCACTTCTCCTGCATCCCGGTACTGTTCGAACTGACACCAGAGGACGTATACGGTGATGGTGCATGAACAGGCTGCGTTGCCCAATTGTGTAATCCAGCCTTGGTGCTTGCCCCATGCCCTCCGGGCAAGTACTCCGTGTCCCCCTCGAAGTCCGGGTCGTTATCCTCCTCAAGCTCCCTCCTGGACCGCCTGTACACGACGTACAGTATCCCACAGAACACAATGATCACAACAGCAACTGGTACAGCGACGGCAACACCTACAGTCACCGCAGTCGCGTGAGAGTTATCCGTCGGCAAATCACAATTCTTCTTCCCCGTGCAGTCAACGCGTCGGGAAAGTCTCCCCACGGAACCCATATCAGCAACACGCATCCCAGCAATGATCAAAAGTCACGTATGGAGCTCTGTAGAAGGTACTACAGCAGGATCCAAGAAGTTGAACTGCTCATCGAGTTCAAATTCGAATTCGAACCGAAAACTCCAAAAGTTTTGACGCGTCAAAGACGAAGACGTCGAAGACCTCAAGGGCGAAGAGAGGTGGTATGCCGTCGCAGTGGAGGCAGTACGTGCTGCGCGGGTCTGAGCGGTTGATCGCGGAGACTACGAGGGACGAGCTTGTGCGGCATGTCGCTGGGTCGCTCGTGGACGTGTCCGTAAAGCAGTGGGCGAGCGGGTGGGGGCGGACGTCAGGAGACCAGGAAGACCAGCAAGGAGACCATCAGGGTCCTGGCCAGGACCCTGATGGTTCCGCTGGTCCCGCCAGCTCCACTGCCCCTCCACTATTAGATATCCTTCTCGATAGACTTATCGCACGGATGGTCCCGCGGGAGTTGCCCGAGAGGGAGAAGCTTGTTGAGTCCGTGTCCCCTGGGGGTCCCGATTCCCCAGCGATCAGTGCCTCAGTGTTGGCCTCAAACATGAAGCGGATGGGGAAGCAAATGGAGCATTTGTTTGCCGCGCAGGACCGGCTCGTGCGTGTGCTCACGTGGCGCAACGAGACGGGTACGCTCGTCCTCTTGCTCGCCTTGACAGTGTTCTGCTACAACCCGATGTACCTCGTGCTTCTTCCCCTGCTGGCGCTGCTCTTCGGTGTCGTTGTCCCCGCGTATAGGGAGCGGCACCCACGGGAACTGCATGTGGTACCTTCTCGGGCACAGGGCCGCACACTCGGTAAATCGCTACTCAAAAGGGTCGCAAGGGCAAGCTGCGGGTCTGCAGTGCACAGGAAGACCGTAGAGGAGGCGCTCCTCGAGGATAACGCGAACCTTCAATTGCTCGTGAACCTCAGAGATTTCCAGAACATGGGAACCACCACGCTACGACTTACGGATGCAATCAACCACTTCCTCACTGTGACCTGTGCGTTCCATGACGAGAGACGTACGACTTTGTTCTTTGCCGGCGGGATCACCTCTTACATCATTCTCCAACTCGCGTCGAAGTACGTCAACTGGAGTCTCCTCGTCAGCGCGGCCCTATGGACCCTCATGCTCGCGACACACCCGAGGGTCAGACCGCGACTCCACAACGCAATGAAAAGAATCCACCACCACCCGTCACAAACCAACACCGAGGGATCCCCCGGTGCTGGACTACACGATGTGGTCGTCGATGACCAACCGGTCACGGGGCACGTAGAGATATTCGCCATATACAGGGAGGCACTCGTCCCTGGGAGTTATAAGTTCTTCCTGTGGTCTCCAAACGTGTTCGACCCACAGGACGAGTGCCGAAGGGCACAGCAGGCCCCACCCGGTGTCAGAGAGCTCGAGGACGTTCTGCCGCCGGACGGCTGGACGTTTGACGCGAACTCCACCTGGGTGCTCGACCGCGACGTCGCACGGTGGTCTAGCGAGAAGTCGCTCCAGTTGCAATTGGACGACGAAGCGTTCCTCAGGGACACGGTGTTCAAAAGGCAACGGTTCACCCGCAGAGTCATCAGATTGGTCGAGTGATCAGATGCAAGATTAATAATAGGTAGGTAGTATTACACACATACGTAACATGAATTCATCACGATGGTACGCCCTCGAACTCCGATTTGGAGATTTGGTTCACGACACGTCGCCAGTTCTTCCTGTTGTCATGGATTGGCACGCTCACCACAGTTAGATACAGGACAACGAGCAGGAGGCACGCGGAGACGGCCACGACGGGGACCAGCGACGCCACGAAACTCCGCTTGGAGACGGCGTTCTCGTAGGGGCACATCGCGTACAGTCCCCCCACGACCCAGCAGTTGCTCACAGATATCGAGTTCAAATTGACCCACAACTCCAAGTTATCCGTCACATTGCTCAGGTGCAACAGTAAAGACCTCTCCTCCAGCGGGGTCTGTGGAAGAGAGAAATTGTACCCGGGTCGGCACAGAGGATCTTTGAAGTTCTCGTAATCGAAGTACGATTCTCTGTCGTCCGCCACGTCCCAAAGGTATTGGTCTTCCTCGCTACGACACAGCCCCAATTTCGAATTGAAACAGTTCCCCACAGCCCAAGATATCGACTGGTTCTCTGCAGTGTACCGTATCAGGGCACAGTTGTAAGCCTGCATGGAGTCCTTACCCATTAAAAGCCGAGAATTCGACAACCTTGGCTCGCCATCCCCCCACGTCCATATGAGACTGTGATGCAAAAGATCGACAACGTTCGTGATCGATGTTATGTTGTAATCGTTTGCGATGAGAGGGTTCAGCCCACAGCCTATGTACTGCTCTATGTCGTCTGGGGTGAAGGGGGCGTCCAAAAACCTCCACGATACAGCAGCGGTCTCCTCTATCTCTTCCACCGAGGAGGGGCATGAGAGAGAACTGTTCGTACTATCGTAATGGAAAGTCCCAGGTGGAAAAATGTATGAACTGTCCGTGTAGTTCAAGATATTGGTAAGTTCAGTGACAATCAATCGCTTCCTCTTGTCGAACAAGAAATTCTGCACCGTAGGCCATTGCACAGACGAGTTGTTCGTCACAGTGTCGTTGATCATTGTGACTTGGTCCTTCCTCAGATCCGCGGGCGCGTAAATGAAATGCGAGCCAATGTACTTGTCGAACACGTAGGTCAGATTCATGTTTGAATCGTGCGTCGAAGCCATCCAATTCTTCCACAGAGTCCCGTTGTTCGGGCCCGTCTCAAAATTTATTAGCAGTAAAAGGATGTTGGCGGATAGATCGTCGTGGCTTTGTACAATAAACGTCTCCAAAGTTTGCAAGAATGCCTGCAACGAGAGCGGCGTATCCTTTATAATCCAGCTGTTGACCCCAAGTTCCACGTCCAAAACAAAGGACTGTACCCCGGAGTTCAACAGGGACGAGAAAGTATCCAACAGTACGGACCCATTGAGACTTTGCGGAGTGTTGTAATAGGAGTTCTCGATATCGCTTGCGTTGTTGAACAGCACTTTACCCAAATTCACACCGACGTACGGTATCTGGTCCACGGTCACGTTCCGCATCAGGTCACGCTGCGACCGCATCGCCGTCTGCTGCTGGACGTATATCTGCGGCCACGAGTTCTGCGTCAACGCCGAGGACTGCTGCGCACCGCATACATGAGAGACACATCCACTGATCAGCAGGACGCAGAGCAGCTTTATCCAGTAAACCCTGGGAACAAACATAGCCCTTGGGAAATTCTAAGCGATTGTAGAGGTGGTAAAATGGCACCAAAGTTTAGCATGCAAGCAAAGTGCGCTCTCTCTGGATCCAACAGTACTCCTCATCAACTGGTGAACGCATCGCGCTGTCTCTTCTGCATCAGGACCAGCAAGTGAGTACCAAGCCCTAAATTAGGATTTAGGGCTTGAAAAAGGTGTCCGAATTCGATAAAACTTCCCAATCCGGTAATTTAACAACACACTGTGCCCTTTTGGGAAAGAGTGGGCTCAATCGGGAAATAGTGCAATATGGAGCACCGAGGAGTGGGTACCAGAGCAGAGTATAGTTGGACCGTCAGTAGAGTTGTAGTCGGAGGTGTGTGTGTGTCTGTGTTGCTAGTGGGGATAGGTAGACGCGCACGGATTAGCAGAAAAACAGGTGTTAATTCCTGTGGTAGGCGATGGCAGAGATAGGAGACAGCGGGATTTCAGGGCACGAGAAGGGCGGTTCGTTATCAAGCAAAGTGGAAACCACGAGGCCGCTGTACCGTTCCGTATTCCACAATAGTACAGTTGCTGCTGCCAAAGTTGTGGGGCACAAACAGGGGAAACGGTTTGTCTCGCCGACGGACCGGTTAATGTCCCCCTGTTCGAAGAAGTTGAACCAGTACAAGCAGAAAGTAATGCTCACCAAATCGAAGCCAACGAAATTGCAATTCAACACAAAGGAGGGGTCAGATAAAGAGCCCAGCTCGTTAAGTAAATAGGTGTCTAATCAAATCCTCTAACGATACGTAACTCGCTAGTAAATTCTCGATCTCTGCGTCGTCCGATACTCCTGCCATCTGGAAAAGTGTCATGAGGATTGTTTTCACGGCATAATCCTCATCCACGGTCAGGTCGGACTCTGGTGTTTCCTCCGTGAGGAGATCTACTTGCCATGAGAGTAACGCTTTGTTGTTCTGGGAGAATCGTTGTCTGTTCTGAGTGGTCCGTTGAGTGACGAAGACTTTACTGGAGGTTTCCCGTCCAAACTGGAGAAATGCGCACGACAGTAACTGTTCCCAATAGCATAGTGGGTAAACGAGTGTGTCTATCTCCAGATTCACTCCAGCAACGGTGCTAGACATGATTTCCCCTTGCAATTTTTGAAGCAACTGCTCCAGCTTTGAGATAATCAGAGAGTCACGGCGGTCAATTTGGTTATCACCGGTTATCCCGTCTACATCCTCCCAAAGCCGTTTTCGACTGATAGAGACAACCAAGATACGGTTTCTGCCACAGGTAAATGTTCGTCTTTGTGTGATCTCCATTGCCTTCTTCGTTATATAGAGATCCCTTCGGCGGTTACTGAGCTTTATATAAAACAATATAATCACCGTATATATATACGGTGATTATATTGTTTTATTTGTTGTTTGAGCAAGATGGCGCTGTGACATCGGATTGAGCTGCACATAGGTTTTGGTTTACTCCACCGAGATCTTGGGGAGTATACGAGTATATATTTGCTGCGGCGTGCTAGTATACCGAGAAATAAGTTGTGGAGGGGTCGTTTTAAACAAGCCACGGACCTAGAAAAGACTGTCCAGTCACAAAAAAGAATGATGCATTGATAAGAGCGTCTGTATTGTGTGATGCGTTTATTGGTGTTAGACGAGCCCTCTGCCCAGCTCCGACAGCGATGTACCGTTTTGTAGTGACACTAGCTCACTGACGCGTCTTTTATTGAACATAAAAAATAACGTGAAAGATAAAGGCAATGGCCCTGATGTAAACAATGTACAAGTGCTGTGAGCAAACAGGTACCCGGCACTCCCACGGATTGGTCAATGAATTCAGAGACGTTTAAGCATCTCAACATTTTGGTCATTGATACCGCTGGCTCTGGAAACGGTGAACGAGTGAAGAAATTGCTGCAAGAGAATGGTGTCAACAACTGCTATACATGGAGATCAAATGGTTCCAGCACCACTGGAGACTCGGCTAAGCAGTTTTTCAAGACGGAATGGGGCAGTAAAGATCTACATTTTGTCGTGAGTGACACTACAAATTTCCCCTTTTATAGGTGCGCTGCATTCGACTATATGATACCCGTGGTGACACCAGATTGGGTCAGACATTCTTTGAACAGCAAGAAACTGGCAAAGACTGTCCTGTACTCTCCTGACGCGCGGCACTTCCTCAAGGACTCCGTAATCTGTCTACCGAGGAAGAATTTTAAATACACAGAGTACCTGTTATATTCTGAATTGATCATTTGCATGGGGGGCAGTCACTCAGAGGTTCTGAGTAGCAAAACGACACATTACATATGCAAGACTAAAGATGACCCTATAATGAGCAAAATTGCGGACTACATCAACAGTAAGCCAGACGAGAGGAAAAAATGGAACTTCAAAGTTGTCTACCCGATGTGGATCATCCATTGTTTCAAAAAGGGCCAGTTGGTTGACAACATTAGTAACATCTCCTGTATCAACGCCAACGAACACTACGATGAAGATGAGAGGTGCCAGGACATATGGGATGAAGTCCTGGGCATCCCGTTCCAAGAACCAAAGCGATTTTTACAAGGTCATGAATTCATCATCGACATTGATCTAGCCCTGGCTAGAGGACCGTACACTTTCCTTTTACAGTACGTAGAAAACTGTTCTGGCAGTATAAAGCACCATTTGAATTCCGACGAAATCACAAGCAACGTCACTGCGGATTGTTTTATTGCACAGTCCGAAAAGACTTCAGAGTGTCAAACTAGCAGACGGACCACGCTGATGTGTGGTAACCTGATATGGTTGTTTAATATGTGGTCCTTGGACTCGTTTACTCTACCAAGCAGTAAGATAATTTGGGGTCCGTTGAAACAAAGTGTTGTCAGATCCGACGAGCTGATATTATCGTTCACGAACTATTTTGGATTACAAAGGTCCTATATTCAAAGGATAACGGAACGATTGGGCGGAGTCAGCACCACTTCCTTAACGAAAAGAAATACACATTTAGTGTCGCGGATGGCGATAGGCAAGAAGTTTGAACTGGCCAAACAGTGGGGCGGGCAACGTTGTAGAGTCGTCAACCATTTGTGGTTGGAGGAATGCTATAGACAGAAAAGAATAATGGATACTGAGGATCCCAGGTTCCAGAATTTCGAGGTTGGTAAAATGGGGTTGGATTTTAGTCTGGGCCAAATGAGTGATGCCACGGAAAACAAGGATATCGTACTACAGTTGCAGGATAGTGACAATGAGAGTCTACTAAACTGGAATGAAAGCGATAGCACAGCGAGTACAACAATACCTTCCCCAGTCAAGGAGACTTCACGGGGTGTCGATTTGGGAACAGACGCTGTAACAATGAGGAATATAGATGAGGACGACTTAGGAACCGCATCACCGGAGGAACTGGAAGTCGGTACCGCAAAACCGAATCCAACCACAAATATACCAGACGATCATAATGAGGGCACTGAAGATGTACCCGTCCATGGCGATGTTGTTGAGGAACATGTACCCGCTAGTATCCTACCAAATTACGCTGAAGATGGTGAGTTTGAGACTGCTCCTGACAAGTACGCTGATCTTTTCAGCAATTTATCACAAACTTCAGATGATCGTATGGGAGGTGTTGAGCAGGCGAAACCAAAGACTGAAGAGTTGACCACACCGATTGCCTCTAGACAAACTTTTGTGAAAAATACTGTACACGACCCTACCGGGGGGACACCAACTGCCTCCAAAAAAACATATGTCAAGACCACGACACAAGACCCTAATGCGGATACGCCTATAACACCACCAACAGAACCCGCTCTCTCTGGTGTAGGAAGACGACAAGCGCGTGCTGAAGCAGAGAAGCGGTTGCATACGGATATCGAGGCTCTTAACGCGTTCCAAAAAAATTCCAAGAGAAAGAGGATAGGTGATCTACTACCGGAGGAGATTGAGCAGTTGGAGTCTGTGAAAAGGGTCAACAATGAAGCGAGGGATATAGTTTGCCAACTCAATAAGGACAGCACAGTAGAGAGTGAAACTTTTTTGAAAACCGTCAGGCATACGTACAGTATCGTTGCATACATCACTGGTTGTTTGGACGATATGACGGCCTTGGACAAGGCGATTCTGAAGCTTGTTGGGATAAAAATAGTGAAGCATGAGAACGAGCATGTGCGGCACTTGAACTGTATTGTTGCACCCAAAGTGATGCGGACTGCCAAATTCTTGATCAGTTTGAGCTTCAAACCGTTGAAATACGTCTTGCTACCACAATTTATAAGTGATGTGCTGAATGCGGTATCCAGGGGGGCATCTTTCCCACTGGACTTCGAACGGTACGTGATTCCGGGGTTTGACATGACACTAGTGGACAGGACATCCTTGCCCACTGCAGTGTTTGAAAGGGCGCATATCACACACGTCAACGTCATGGGGGACATCAGGGGCGGGTTCGATGTAATATCGCATATCCTCCAAAAGCACGGGGTCCAAGACATTCACAAATTGAGGTCGTTACCAGATGATACTTTGGTCGCGAACAACCATCACCGCAGAAGCAAGACCATCGTCTCCGGTAAGAAAACGATACACACGCCACCGCTTTGTGTCGTCATGGGCGCGAAGAAGTCGCAGGTGGCCAAGTTGAAGAAACTGTGGACGCAGTCCAACGATTCCAACACGGAGGGACTTTTTGTCATCTCGTGGGACTGGTGTGTCGACACACTGTTCCGTATGGACGTGGACTACAGCAAATCGGAGCACGTACTTTTCAGTTCGTTATAGACAGCTATGCTAATATGAATATGTAAAGTGTTGCAAACATTCCGTGTACTTACAGAATGCTCGCAACAGTGGCGTATACAAACTCGTTATCGCCCGCCCAGCAATACCGTCTGTAACAACCCACCCCACGGTCACCCACAACCACCGCAGCACCAAGCGCGGCTACACGACCAACGGCCGGCTTAACTCCCTTCGACTGTCTCACAATCCCACCAACAGACATGCTAACGCTATGTATAAAGCTATACACGTATCTGAGGTACCGTACCGTCCAAGTTAACTGTCGATATGAGATGCTGTGACGGTTCGGTTCCCTTTATACTGCTCGATTCTGAGAAGAGGGGAAGGGTATCATGCGGCGCTATCATATTGCTGGATTCACGCTTTAGCGCCAAGATCCAACACCGAAGACGAGGGACCCTTCAAGACAGCTCTCGAGGATGCAAGAGCTGTTGCTTGTAGGGTCCCTCGACGGCAGTGTACTAGAGCAGCTTGGAATGATGGAGTCTCAGTTGAATGGTGATGGTCCCCAGGATGCTTTTGAAGTGGTGCTGGTGAGCGAGTTTGCGGACAAGTACGGTGTCTCGGACGCCGCGAGGCGGCGGTTCGGGGTGTGCAACCCTTCAGTGGAGAGAATCACGGAGGGGGAGTTCCGGCAGTGGGAAAGGCTGTTTAAGCGCGTGGTGCCACCGGTACCGCTGGCCAGAATGGGACCACCCTCATCCGTCGGTGTTGCTGTCTCTCAGGACCTGGAGGGCGATACGTTCCGGCCTCTGCTAAGCGCTTCGAGTGACCGAAGGCCCATTTCGGCAGCCAGGTATGTACTGTGCTCTGAGGACACGCATGTGCAAGGGCAGAGTGTCCCCTGCTACATTTTGGAGACGTCGCCGGCGCTGGAACCGCAGGGCGGTCCAGTGCAAGACAAGAGAAGCAGTCCGCCCGCGTCTTTCTTGCTCTACACGAGCGACACTTAGCTACTGGGAAAGAAGATTGGCTACTGTACTAGTGGTTTTTGCACAGGCGGTACGTACTAAGAAGGTTGCTACATCCAAGTGGTGTACTCAACTGTTACGGATGTGCATCGCCGCTCCTTTAAAGTGAAAAAAGTTGATATTAAGGCTTACGAAGAAAGGCCAAGATATCCATGTGACAAGGGTTCACGGTGTTTGCTGATCATTGTGGTAGGTGGTACAGGTCAATTTGGTTGAATCATAGTGTGGTGGTAGGGGTGTAGCTAGGATTTCTTGGAAGAAACGTACAGAAACCTGAATATGTTGGATAAATTTGATGCATTCATACAGGAAACAGATAGGCAGCTGGATGTAGACACGAGTACTCGGTCGCCCAGTTTGATGGGAAGGCGAGCCACATCTGCAGAACTTAAGGGCGGAATGGCGAATGGTACGGGCCTAGCGATATTTGGTCCCGGTGATGGTGACGTACAGACAAATTCAAAGTCGTCGACTCATGGGAACCCGAAGTCCCAAACAAGATACATTAGAAACCTGAATAATACAGGTAGCCATCCCATTGCACAACAACAGCAGCAGCAGCAACGTCAGCTGGTACATACAAGGGTGGAAAACATACAGGACCAGCCATTGGTAGTCGAACCGCAGGAGAAAGGCGGGGCTGAACTCGCTGAGGCACATATACCGACTTCGCCAAGTGCGCACAGGACGTATCTGCGATTGCGCGGGAAATCGCAGTTGAAATCTGCTGTAGTTAATAAGAGACGGTCGTTGATTCAGCCTATAATACCGCATATCGAGCCGGTACCGCAGGAGGCTATCACACATCAGGGGACAAACGTACACGGTGTTCAGGATCCGTCTTTGACTACCAATGCCCACAGCACTTCTATGGCCGGTTCAGAGAACGCGTTCCACTCAAGGACGAGCTCCTCAAGCTCCTTAATGTTAAACACAACCGATCAAACCAACAACCTATTGAAAACTTTGGCTAATAAAGAATTGGAACTGTTTGACAGTAAACGGAAAATTGAGGATTTGAAGAGACAGTTGGCAAACTGCGAGAAAACATACCAGCAGCAATCGAAGGATCTGCAACTGCTGAAGGAGAAAGTCTCGAAACGTATCAATACAACTAATGAACAATTGGAGAAACTCTCGTCGCAGTCTGCCATCACTCCTGAGAGAAACTTATCGCCACAACCACAGAAACAAAAACCCATGGCGAACTCGGCATCCCCGATAGCGAGAAGAGTGCATAAGATGGAGGACTCGCCGAAGTTAGGGGAAGCGAACTCTGCCGCTGATGATTTTCAAGATATTGCGAAAGTGGGGTCATTTTCTCCCAGGATTAAACCCGAGGAGGTTTCTAAGTTGACAAGCTCTGATCGCAACAGTGTGGAGAGAGATAGTACTCTCTGGACCAAGCCACTGGCCATTTTGAACCAGTTTGACCAGATCCTGCAAAACGAACTGGAGAAATCTCTAAACTGGGATCACGATCCGGAGAGTTCAGAAACCCGTTTTATCGGAGGGATGAAGGCCAGCAGGGAAGGTAATTTTGATGACAGTCCCGTATCGGATAATGCATCATCCAATTCATCGTCTGACAAAGAAGGTAGGAACAGGCAGAGTGTCACCTCATCCATATGGAATTTTGTCAGCGATATGAAAACGGGGTTGTTGGGTATCGTGGAGGAGCCTTCTAAACCTGGAGAATCGGGGGCGAACAGCCCCTCTTCACCCGGAATAAAGGCTTTCAAAACTACAAAGAAGCACAGTGATCAAGACGTTGCTCATTCAACAGCTGTCGAGACGAATGGTAGTAAATCACAGAATAAGGCCAAATTTGATAGCAGCGCTGTCGAAATGTCAAGTTACATTTGAAGCTTTTGAGTAAACACCTGTGTCGAAAGCTGTTTGTGAATATTTAAACCCCTAATTGATCATATCTAGTACGTACATGTAAACGGTGAAACAATCTGCATTTTACTATACCTCGTCGACTTCGATAAAATCAGGCCCTATTGCACTGCCATCGTCCTTGGATATCAACTGTTTTTTATCCGGTTCAATGTCCACAGAACCTTGCTCAACTTTCCTCATTAACTGAATAAACTTAGAACTTGCGAGCGTCGGGTGTGCAGATTCCTCACTAAAGGAAACTATCTGTCTTGCCGTATCGCGAAACTCAACGGTTTCCTCCCTCATTATCCCCGGTGTACCAGAAGAGCCGCGCAACTGCTGCTCTAGGGCTTCGAACTCTTTATCCAACTCCTCTGAATCTAAGGTATTACAAGTAGTGACCGGTTCCATAGAATGCATCGCGTAACTGTGTGTTGGTGCATACATCGGGTAAGTCCTTTCCTCAAACCCAATATCAACGTTTCCAAAGTTGTACTGAGACAGTGGGGGTTGTCCCCTGGGGTGCCATGCCCTCTCTACTTTATTCCCATCATTCACGTTCAACTGTGCAAACTGGTCCACCCAGCCTTCAGATCTTGTCACCTCTGCACCCGGATACAACTGCGGCGTATCTTTTATAGGTGCAGGGGGTCCCTCTAAATGGTCCACTCTCCCAAAACCACGAGTTAGAAACTGATGTTCTCTGTTGGTGTTATTTGGCCCTAAACGACCCATCTGGTCCCTTCCCCTTGGCCTACCATCAGCAGCACTTTTCAAAATTGTGTCAACGGTTGACAACTCCTTCAACGGATTAACTGAACAGTCCATTGTACTGTCTCTATTTGTTGGTATACGGGTCCCAGGAGTGGCCGAACAGCGGTTCCAAAGGTGTTGGGCCTCGTATCCCACCACTAAATATTCGCCCTTTTTATTCGGCATCGTCCAAAAAACAGAGTGCGGCGCTATCAGATGTTGGGCGAGAGTAATAAAGACGTACAATAGTAGTTTATAACTACAACGATATACCATTATAATACATTTAGAGTTCTACAATTACTTTTATATGTCGATTAAGTTCATGGAAAACTGCTGCTGCTGTTGTTGAGGTTGTTGTTGGGCTGGTAGCATCTGGGGTTGACCTTGGAAGAAATTTTGCTGCTGCTGCTGTGGGAAGGTATTTGCATTGAATGGAACGTTCTGTGACATCTCTTGGCCGGTGGCCTGAGAGAAAGTGTTTGCATTTTGGAGGTTGAATTGCGAGGTCTGCTGTACTTGTGGTTGTGGAATGCCCATAGGGAATGTATTTGAGTTTTGAAACACTTGTTGATTGGGCGTTTGGTATTGCAGTTGATGTGCAGTGCCCAGCGAGAACGGGTTGTTTGTAGCTGACTGTGCTGGAGCCTGTTGCTGCGCGTAGTTGTTACCCGTTGACTGCTGTGGTTGAGTAACGGAGAACGGGTTCATATCGTGTCTTGCTGGTTCTGTCGACTGTGCGTTGTTCAATGCAAATGGGTTATTTGAGCCTGTGGGCAATGGTGCAAGGGTAGGCTGCTGCGACATTGTAGGTTGTGTTATCTGACCGCCAGTCGTGCTGCTGGCAAAGCCGCTGTTGAATGTATCCATCGGGTTTGTAGCTTGAGGAGCTTGCTGTGGCAGTTGCTGCTGGTTCATCAATGGTGCCATGGCCTGTCCTGTATATTGCGCAACTGGTGTAAACGCGGGCGTTGTGGCAAACTGGTGTATCTGAGGTGGTTGCTGCTGCGACACAAAGGTCGTCGTTGCAGCTGAATGGTGGGTTGCCCCCTGTGCCATAAACGGGTTATTTGTTATTTGAGCTGCCACGTTCTGCGGTGCTGAGAACGGATTGTACACTTCTTGAGGTTGTTGCGGTGGTGGTAAGAAAGTTGCTGTTGCCGAGGGCGACATGACCACATGTTGTTCTCTGAGTTGTTCCTCCAGCAGTCTCTTCTGTTGTCTAATCTCCTCCAGTCTCTGCTGTGCCAGGTTTTTCGTCGGTGAAGAATCTGATGGCGGATAGTTTGAGTCGTTGCTGAAGGTGTTATGTGTCTTATCGTCCTCTAGGAGATGTTCCTCCAGCGAGCTCACCAGTTTTGTCGTTATATGTTTGATCACTGGTATCCGCATCCCGATCTGTTTCCCCGCCTTCAAGTATTTGACTACGTTCTCCGTGAGGTCGACGAATCTTTTGTACATTTGCAGCGTCCTGTCTGCGTTCGTGTGCGACAGCTCGAAAAATGCCTCCAACAGCGTAATAATACCCTCGTTCAGTGCGTTGTACAGCGGCAGCAAGTCGTACACGAGTAACTTGAACCCGTACAGGAGCAGTTCGTTAGACAGATCGAACTGCGAGTACCTATTCTTGATCAGAGCGGCAACTTGCTCCTCGAGCGAATCCACATGGGCCAGTGCGCGTGTAACAGACGTAGCGTCGTCCGAGTTGATCGAGATCTTCAAAGATTTGTAGTCCTTCCCCACGTAGTCCACGTGCAACTCGCCGTACTCCCTCGCGCGCACCTTTAAGTAGTTAGCGTACCGTTCCAGCAGCCGCACGTCGTTCGAGTTCCCCCTGTGGCTGAGCACAACGTCCCCAAGCCTGAAGAAGTCCAGATGGTCCGCGAAATACTCGAGCACGATTTGCTCATCGCCCTCCCTAAACATGAGATGGCACACAAGCAGACTCTTGTACACGACCGTCCAGGCAGAGTCGCCGACCCGTGTCCGCAGCGCGCCCACAATCTCGCGGAAATCGTCCCGCTGCGCGGTCCCTAGCAGAATCGGGTCGACGTACTTCGCCTTGGGCGGCGCCATCTTGATCTTCGTCGCCCCTTTCACCAGCTTCACGTACGTTGTCATCGAGTATCAACTCAAAAAAGTGTCCAAAAAAAGCAGAAAAAAGAGAGGAATAGACAGCTAACCTCCCCCCGTCTAGTAACCAACTCAATCACTCACCAAACTCCGTGACAACCCTCCTAACCTCGGCCAACATGGTCCAAACCGCAACTTCCAAGAAACGGCCCAAAAATCGCACAGAAAAACCTCGAAATATTCGAAAAGTGAAGAATCACTTTTCACGAAATGAAAAAAAATTATCATCAAAATTCAATGCTCAACGCCTCTGTGACTCAGTTTCGAAGTAGACACAAGTCTGGGCTCCACAACACCAAGAAGGTTCTATCAGCCCGGTTGCCACTGTCCGAACGCGCCAATTTGCATCTCCTGCCGTGTACGCATTATCCACCAGAAAAGGATCCATACACAGAGGAGCATACAGTAACCGCGCCACACGTTTCGTTCATTTGTAATCCGAGCCAAAGTATCCCCCCCCGCTATGTCGAGCATAAATTTTGCATTCAAGAGATTCATGAAGAGCCCCACGGGTCCAAAGACCGTGCATTTCTGGGCCCCCACTTTGAAATGGGGGCTTGTGATTGCCGGTCTTTCGGATTTGACGAGACCCGTTGAGAAGGTGTCAGGGGCACAGAGTCTGTCGCTGCTGGCCACCGCAGCCATCTGGACGAGGTGGTCTTTCGTGATCAAGCCCAAGAACTACCTGCTGGCATCGGTCAATTCCGTGCTGGGCCTCACCGCAGCGTACCACATTGTACGGATCGGTGTACACAGAGTTAAAAATGGTGACACCGTGTCGCAGGCATGCCGCTACATCGTCAATGGACCTGAACGCCACGAATTGAAGGAAACGGCAGCTTAAGGTGCAGCTGTTTGCCGCATGCACAGCAACGTTACTTCTTGGTGTGTGTGGGGTTTTATATATGTAAGTATGTATATGCCACCGCCGTTACTGTATATATTCCGCAGGATGGGAAAGTATTAGAAGAGTCCTTTAAGTTCAAAAGAATATTCATGCATGTGTATGTATGTGCGTGCCGTTGTAACTCGTGTAGAGGAGCCGCACCGTCACCTCTTGAAGAGGTTATCGATCGCATTGTAGTTGATCTTCTTCGAGAAACTCGCCTTTTGCAACATGTTCTTGACACTGTCAGCGGCAGTGGCGTCTCCGCTCTCCTCAGCAAGCTTCAGCGCCTCTTGCATCTCGGACTTCCGGATCAGCGCGTCCATTGCCCCGACAGAGCTCGTCGTGTCCACCTCGATCTTCACGAGTTTCCGCTTCCGGCCCTTCGTGCCATTGCGCTTCCGCTTCGTCGACGTGTTCCCCGCGATCATGTCCGCCTCTTCCTTCAACCGTTTCTCCTCCTGTTCGAGCAAGTACTCCTCGTTGATACCAACCCATATCCTCTCCTTGAGGGACGCAGCCTCCTCGTCTAGAAGCAGCGTCTCAATTTCCTCGTCGTCCACATCGGCCAAATCCTCCTCGTCATCCTTGATCTTCCCTAAGAAATCGTTGGTCTTGGGAAGCAAATGGAGATTTAGCGGCCTGTATGGGTCCTTCTCTAGCGAGTAACCGTCAATGGAATCCTGGAATTTGCCGTGTGACGTCACGTCCCCCTCCCGCTCGTTCTCCTCTTCCGAGGACGATTCTGAATCAGAGGACAACTCATTCTCGTACTTTTCAGTTTGCACTTTGAGTTGCACCATCTCCATGATCTTCTTCTTATTGATCCTTTTACTTCTGCGGAGTTGTGGCCCTGCGTCCGCGTCTTGGTCTGATTTGTCGCTCTCATCACCGGTATTCTTGTCTGCACCCCCGCCCTTTTCCTCCTCTTTCCTCTTCTTCGTCTCTACCTCCGCTCTGTGGATATCCTCATCGTCAATCCCATGAGTGGCCTTTATTCTTTTAAACACTTTCTCCCTCTTCTTTGAGAACTCGTTCAAATAGAATAGAACCTCTCGAGAGGATAACTCTTGAGCGCTCATCACTTGGGACAAGATGGGGTCCCTCTTCAGTGCCTCCTCGCTCGTCTCTGTCAGTTCGTTCTGCCTGATCGCCTCCTTGATTTTCTTCTCGTTCTTACGGTTCCTGGCAAACGACGGTGGTCTGGCAGCTTGGTCCGCTGTCGCTGGATCCTCTCTAAATTCTTTGACGGACAGCTTACCTGCACCAGTCGCCTTAAACTCGTTTAACCGTTCTTGTAAAGTATCCTCTGCTACATGCGAAACGGACACGATCTCCGTGTGCGTCCTCCGCAGGTTGTTCATCCTACAAGCTAGTAAAACACATGCACCTGCGATCCCCGCAGGGCGCCTCCCCTCAAACATCCAATCGTCGGACATCCTTTGAGCGAGTTTGACCGCATCCTTGACGACTTTAATCTTTTTGTCTCCAAGGTCCAACTTCTCCGCGAAATGCTGGATGAACAACGATGGATCTGCCATGGGCAGTTTCGTGATATGCAACCGCTTGACCATCTTCAAGAAAGTGGCCCCTATAGAGTAGACGCTGACTTGTAACCGGGACGAGAAATCAATGAGCATGTGATGCGTCTTCTCCTTCCTGCAAGCGACGTACAGACACGCGGCTATCACGTTCTGCGACCGCCGACCCTGCACGAAGTTGTACGACAGCGCAAGCTTGTACCACTGGAACGCCGCGTCTGTGATGTAATCCGGGATCGAGAGCGCATGCGACACGGCGCGGAGTTTCCGCCGCGCGTTGTTCAGAGTCGCCTCGCGCGAGTCCAGCGCGCTGGACCCGCCGTGCGACATGAACGACGCGTGCGACTGCCCGGCAGATATGAAGGACCCTTGCACCATCGCGGCCCCAGAACTGGTCTCCCCAAACGTCACCTCGGACACAATCGGGTTATCCTCAGAAACAACCCCACAGTTCTGGCACACCAAATCATTGTTTGCGTTCGAAAGATCGCGCACGAACTCCGTTTTCTTACAGTTTTTACACACAGGCATCTTCCAAACACCCACAGAACTGTATCTCGACCGGCAATACCCCTCTGACCCTCGTACTGTGGCCCAATGTCCCCCAAGTTCGCCATCACAAGCAGCTTTGTTTACTCATCGCGACTCAAAATTAAAATTTCTTATACCATTTAAAGATTCCGGGTAACACGCAGGGGATGCCCCTATACATTATGTAAAGCGTATTATATAAAGGAGTTGGTTTCCAGGTACCGAGTACCGTCTTGGTTACCATCCTGCTGGGCTTCTGTGTTCTTGTGAAGGTCGCTAGGTTCTCCGTGTTTGCTAGAAAGTACGTGAGAAAGATGGTTAACGTAGTTGTTTGTGCTGCTTCCGATAATTTGCCCGAGAAAGTAGGGGAGTACGTTCTGCGCAAGCAGGACGAGGCTCTGGCCCGCGGGTCCGTGTTCAATTTGGCGATCAGCGGCGGGTCCCTCGTCAATGTGCTGAAGACGGCGCTGATTGACGACAAGAAGGTCGCGGACAAAGTCCAGTGGTCCAAATGGAGAGTGTATTTCGTCGACGAGAGAATCGTCAGCTTGACGCACCCGGACAGCAACTACGGTGCGTTCAAGGAGGCCGTGCTCGACCATTTGCCCTCTGGTGTGCAGGTTCAAGTGTTTCCCATTAACGCTTCGCTGGCGGGGAAAGGTCCCGAGGCCTACGAACAGGTCGCGAAGGAGTACGAGGAAATCCTCCCAAAGAAATTGGACACTCTTCTGTTAGGGTGTGGCCCAGACGGGCACACTTGCTCGCTGTTCCCAGACGCGGAACACGCGTACCTCGTCGCTGAGAGACAGAAGAGAGTCATCTGGTGCCACGACTCCCCCAAGCCTCCTAGCGACAGAGTCACCATCACCATCCCCGTCATGGATGCCGCTGGAGACATCGCGTTCGTTGCCACGGGCAGCTCGAAACAGCCAGTGATGCACCAGATTTTTGACAAGAAGGACACAAAATTGCCCACCGCACTGGTCAACAAGTTGTTCGGCGGGAAAGTTACTTGGTTCGTCGACGACCAAGCGTTCACAAAGGTGGAAACGAAAACTTTCTGAGAGACACACTTCCCCTATATATAACGTATCTCTATGTATTTGATGAATATGCAAAGTCGTACATGCTTAGCGCGTCAGAGGGTAAGCGGTGCACCCAACAGTTCTCCTCAATGAACTTCATCAGCGGGTTGATCTCGCCAACAGAGTTAATAGTGGTTTTGGACCCGACAATGATTAACTTCGACTTGGCCCTTGTCATAGCAACGTTCACACGTCTCAATTCCCTGAGAAGAGACCCCCCGTTCAACTCGTCGTTACACCGAACCATCGATATAATAACACATTCTTTGTCCCTGCCTTGGAATTGGTCAGCAGTGAGGATCTCGAGCCCGTTGTTTTCGTAATCTGCAAGCTTTTCCTTTAGTAATCGCAATTGTGCACGATACAGTGACATTACGCCTACATCCTCGCATGACACGCCAACTTGAAACATCCCCTCGAGACATAGCTGAATCAGCACGGACTCGCCCAAGTTCGTGATATTGTCACCTTTAGCAACTTCGCTAATACCTGGACAGTTGTCGTAATCCAAGAATACAACTTTATTATCTGGATTCACTGCATCGCACAACCAATCTTGGGAAGTAGAGTCATTCGCTTTGATCCTGAACCCACCTATTATATCCCGGTAATTCTCAGCTACGGATAACGATTGTTGCTGAACAGTCTCGTTCGCACATTTCATTTTATCCTCATAAATCAGTAAATTCGATAGCTTGATGATGTCCTTGCACATCCTATATTGGAAAGTCAGTTCCACCATACTCTCAGGGTGGCGCTCGGAAAGAATCTTAAACAACGAATCCTCTAATCCTCCTAGCCTCGCGGCCTCGTTCCTGACTAATGGTGGGAGCTGGTAATGATCTCCAACAAGAATAAACTTTTCCCCGTAGCGTAGAGGTCCAAGCGCCACAGGTAGAGAGACTTGACTAGCTTCATCTAGGATCACGTAATCAAAATCTTTGGTCCTCAAGGAGAACAGAAAATCTTTGATGCCTAAACATGTAGTTGCCACGATCGACGCGCCATCGATTATATCTTTATAATCCTGAAACGTTTTCACGTTCTCATAATTGGGCAGGTAACACTGTGTTTTGGGGTTAATTTTGGAGTTGCTGCCCAACCTTATGATATTTAAATCTGTGTCTAGCAATTTCAACAAAATGTTATCCACTGCAGAATGTGTATAGGAAGTCAGCAGCACGCTCTTCCCATTGGCCGCAAATACCTTAATCATTTCAGAAATCACTGTCGTCTTACCGGTTCCGGGCATCCCAAGAATCAAACTATAATCTTTGCACCGAAACACGTGGTCTAAAGCTCTCTTCTGGTCCTCATTAAAATTGGACACTTTACGTTCATCGTAGTTAATTAAAAAGGGACGATCTGTAGGAATAAAGCGTGGTTTTCGGTCATCAAGTAGTAGCTGTCTCGTTTTAGAATCACCCCCATCAGATGCTTTCATGACTTTTGTCTTCTTGGTTTTTTCATCAGTGAGCACTCCGCCGGCAACAACTGGGGGCATGAATAGGTTCAAAACATTGTATCTCAACGTCGACATATCTTGTTGCATATTATTTTTGTCAATCCTGTAAGTCACGGTATTTTGACTTTGAATTAGCTTCTCTTCGTTAGTTTTCGGTATTAGTACACTCTCGATTTGCTCATAATTATTGCAAGTCTTTGAGTTTTTAGTGTAGTGAGTGTTGGTCAGCAGTTGGCGTTTCAGAGCTACAGTGATTGAGGTATCCGAAACATGCAAAACCTCTCCCTGAGAAAGAACGAAATGGCCAGACTCATCACTAACGAAAATATAATCTTTGGGGGCGATACGCGACGACGACATAGGAATAGTTGACGCCACTTCTGGATTCCGGACGAAAGTGTATAGAAAGGAATCCAGTAAAGATGGATTAGGTGCAAATTCACTAACAATTAAGTTTGATAAAGTCAATCCGTTTTGGGTTTCCCTGGTTCGACTATCTAGTCGAAAAAATTCCGAATTAGAGCATAGCACTGAAGATTCTTCCTTAAAAATCAAGTCGTTGTACTTCACAAAAAATTCACGATACGTCTGTATGTTGGAATTTAGGTATTCTGTAAGTATGAGGTACTCTTCTTGAGAGCTGTGGGTTTCTGGCGATGCTTCGGGTGTTAGAAGTCTAGATATAATAAAGGATTCGAGTTTGTTCGGGCAGACTTCACAATATGACGATTCTGATAAGTTGGGAAGATTGAGAGTTAGCAATTTAGTCGAAAAAACTTCTCTAGTACGGTACTTCAATTCGTGTGCCAACTTGTTTCTTGCCATCAAAATGTGTTTAATCGAATGCAGAATAAATGGAAATTTCATAATTGACGTTTCTCTCGTATAATAGAGCAGAAAATAATCTACTGGAATTTCGTATCTGTCCCTAAGTAATAAGGTATAAATTAAACCTTGGGCTTCATGAGCGACGCTTTTGAATTTACCTGTTTTTATTTCAAATGGGACTATTTGATGGCTGTTTGTCGCATGAGCAATTACGGTTGCGTCAATAAACCCTTTGATACCAAGCATCGGAGACCAAATATTTTCTTCAATATCAATTACGTTCGAGATAGAGAGCGGTTCGGTTCTTCTTGTACCAGAAATGGAAACATAGCAGCCATAATTATTTTCCTGGGTGAACTTGTTGACAATTTCAAGGATGTTTTTTACATGGGTGTCAATGATATCATTGCGAACCTG
Source organism: Huiozyma naganishii CBS 8797 (assembly GCF_000348985.1). Lineage (NCBI taxonomy): Eukaryota > Fungi > Ascomycota > Saccharomycetes > Saccharomycetales > Saccharomycetaceae > Huiozyma > Huiozyma naganishii. The sequence goes on from NC_035926.1 coordinate 111,406, forward strand.
TTTAACATCCTCGTCGCAGATAATAATTGCAAATAAGTATAACTCTAGAATCTCGTCCAACTTCCTTTCTAAAATTTCTCTACTTACACTGGAGTGTGATAACTTATACTTCAGAGCGCTTTGAAGCAATTCATGTACAATGTTACCCACAGTCATAACAATGCTCGGTTCCCCGTGTGTGTTTTGAAAGAAGCATCCTATTAGTCCACTCCTGAGGCATCGGATACTGCCTCCAATGGCAGTAGCTGATAGCAAGATATCTGGGTTCAAAATCAATAAATTGTCATTGGAAAGCCCTGTCTTCGAATCTTTGTCATCAGAAAGTAAGCGTTTATTCGGAAAATTATTCCCTTCAATAACGTGAATGATATCCTCTTCCTCTATATCTAGATAAACCCACGGATGGCGCAAAATCACAGACTCTACTCGGCCATTGGTTCCTTTGCATGAAAGAACCTTTTGTTCTCCAAATTTAGGCAACTCCATTCTGGTTATTGCCGTCACAACTAAACGCACAACACCAGTCCTTTCCGTCGCACAACGTGCTAGTTTTTCGTATCTCTCGTCACAGCTCAAGTCGCTGTTTGGACCTTTTGTTATGATATTTCGTATTTCACGTTCACCATTATTTGCTTTTTTACTGTCACCAGAAGTTTGTCCATTTCTTTCTGTAAGGTTTTTTTTTAACAACTCGAAGAGCATGTCATCAGAATCACTAAATGAATCATTACTTTCTTCGGTATCTATTTTGGGTTGTATCAGTGGTGAGGATAGAAGCGATTTGATTTTTAGTGTATCAAATGAATTTTCAAGACAGCTGGCTTGAAGTTCATTCTTTTTAGGAGAAGATGGGTTCGGTTCTTGTTCCAATTGCAAGGCAGTGTTTTTACCTAGCTTTCGTATTTTTGATAAATCAGAATGTGTTGTCTTTACATCAAGAGATTCTTTCCTCTTAACGACTCCTGTGACAGTATTTTGTGTAGCTATTCTCAATATAGAATCATCGCCACTCTCATCAAATGGGTCTGAAGTGTCATTCATGTTTACAGTTGCTTTTGGTTCATTACCTTTGCCTGGGTCCTCGGAACTATTTTCCTGTCCAAAAGTGTTACTAGGTTGTGTCTTGTCAGTTTGTACGGGAGAAGATGGCAAATCATTAAACTTCAACTGATTTGTTTGCTTCTCCCTAGGATCGCACATCAAATGTTCTAAAATGTCATCGATTGCTCTTACTGAGCTCTTGTCGCCCGTGTTTTGATTTTCAGAGCGTGTTTCTGACTTCAATACACCTGCTGCATTATTAAATTCTCCATCATTATTCGACTTTTCCCCACACTGCGTGTTCTCAAAGCGTAATATGCTCTTCCAACGACTAGCAATCATGGGAGTTGATGACGGATTTTTCAAGTTATCATCCATTTTATCAGAATCATCCGATGAATCAATGTGGCTTGGTGTTATCTTGTCCGAAGATAGTTTATCATCCGGTGTGTAGTTCCATACAACTTCCTCAGTGGGGGCATTGGCACCACTCAAACTAGGCTTGGGGGAACCGTCTTTCGGTATATTTCTTTTAGTAATTGGCACGGTATTTCTCTCGACTACCTTCAAAGGTCCCAGTTTTTCCCCGTTATCAGATTTCAAATTGTTGACGTTTTGCCTCTTAGCGGTATTCCGTACCTGTGATACAGATATTGATCTAAGAACGTTTGTTTCATCGGCGGGTTTTGTCTCTATGTTGTTCATAGGAGCGAATTGGTATGACTTCTTCTTCTTCTTCTTCTTTGGTATGGATAATACCGTACTGGGTGCACCATTTCCTGTGGCGTTCTTTCCCATGTTATTCTTAGAATCGATGTGCGATGAGGCTCCAGTTGCTTCAAATCTCTCTCTTTTCCTGTCACCTTCCCTCACCATAGTTTGCTTGATTTCAGCTGTGAAAAAATGGGTGTGGTGTTCTCCTACCTCCCTTCTACACAAACAGATAACGCGACCAATGCGGATCGTACCTGGTCCCCGAGGGATGCTGTCCTATATTTTGCATAACACCTATATGTTAACCTTTAAAAAGTGTAAGAACTTGAAAGTGGAAAAAAAATTCGTATTATATTCTATTTCTATGCCGAATCAAGTATACTTCTACTCCAAGAAGTACTTAGTTATATAGGTGATTACTGGGCACTGTATGTTACATACATCGAATGGGACGTAGGGATTCATTAGGATTCAGGTCTACGAAATTCCTAAGAGGAAAACATGAGTTATACTTCTTAATTCGGTAATACCGAATGGTACGGTGTAAATTCTTGTGATTGTGCCTGTGTTTCGAATTATCACGATAATGAGGGGGAGTAGGCGATAGCAACTAATGTATCAGTGTTTCTGTACTTCCTCTGAACTCTTGCTACCAGCTTCGTCCCGCCATTCAAAAAAGAAGGTAAAAACATGAAGTTAGTAATGATTAGTTTTGTGATGAATAACACATAGGATAATTAACATACTTTTCTTACTTTGATAAAGCTATCTGAAATCAAAGTGTCATCCTTTTTCTCTTCGCCTGTTGCAGGATCTTGCGGTTTCACATTCTCTATCCTTGGTCTTTTTTCCGGTGATTTTAGTGCAAATACAACATTGTTAAATAACCTATGCACATTTTTCAACATTTGTACTTTCAACGCAAAAGCAGATGCTTCTTCGTAAATATTGGAATCTCGTAGGTCTCTCATTTCTGCCAGTTGTTCATTAATAGTGTGCAAAAAGTTGTGTATTTCGCTTTCGAAAGCACTGATATTAACAAAACTTCGATGCGTTTCCGCCAAGTACGGAGACGGTGAAGCTGGCCTGTTGTTTGGTACTTGACTAAGCACCGGGGCATGCAAATTTTCAATGGTGTCAGGGTCTGCGGTTTCTCGATCGCTGTCACTTAGCTCGACCTTGGATTTCGACAGCCAATTACTAACCTTTGGAATCGCATTACTCTGGATGGGCAACGGAACAGGAGAGACGGACTTACTGAGTTTCTCCTTCTGTTGATCCTTTACAGCAGATACAGTCTTCATAAACGTACTGATCTTGCTTTCTTGCGCACATTCTGTTTTGTCAGCTCTTGGCTCCTCCATTGGTTGCACACTCTCAGCATCAACATTCTTAGGCAACGGAGTATTTTGTATCGTCCTATCGCGCGTCGAAGATGGATTCTTCGGCAACGAAGTATTTTGCATCTTCTCATCATGTTTCGAAGATGAATTATTTGACGTTATTGTTTCGAAATATGGGGGTTTGAACCCTGGAGTCGGATCACTCTCGTCTTTACTCAATCCCATTTGAAGAAAAGATGTCTGAAGAAATTTTTCTTTAACTCCTGCCACTCTCAAGATCGTTTTATATCCATAGCCACATCGCATTAACAGGTAAATGCTATCTTGAACTGTGAATCTTATCGAATCATTATCTTCATGTACCGTTTGATATCTCTGTAGAGTATTCAGGAAACTGTCCGGAATGTCAGCATCGACAAGCAGGTCAACTTTCCAATTATTTTTAGAGTTTTTCTTCCGCTTTACAACTTGTATGGCATGCGTGGAGCTTTGGGGTGGTGTTACATTTTTGGCAGGATTCGAAAGTTTTGCAGATCTTTTTGTTTGTTGCACAGATTTTTGACTGGCTATGTTTCGGCGCTTCTTCCCTTTCTTAGATGTCATGACTGTTTTATTCTGTGACTCTGTAAAAAAGAGGGTACTCAATGCTTTGTTTCTAATCAAACTGTCCACGGAACAGTTGAACTGGCGTTATTCATTGAAGAGAAATTTCGATAATGCATTTAAAAAAAAGGTGTAATTTCTTGAAATTAATAATACAATATTGCAACGTGGAACGTATGTATTCTATGTAAAAAGTATGTGAACTGTGTGAATGCATATATATGTATTGGCTGATTGTCATTATGCAAGCACGTCTTGTTGTTCGGGTTCTAATTCGTTGTCCTGGCCAAATAACTCGTTAAACTGTAAGAAGTGAACCGGACGATGCAATTCATTGTAAAACTCAAGCGGGATGCCTAAGTCAATGTCGACCTCCAAATTAGCATTGAAGCTGGCCCCCATCAAAGCATAATTCCATATCTGTTCGTAAGGAACCATGAAGTTACCCATAATCCGGTCCGATAGCAACAGCTGAGCGTGTTTGCTGAACGTTGGCTCGAATCCCTGGGGCATCATGTCAATGACCTCTTGATTTTGTAAACCCCATGCAAACCCTTCGTCGGTCAAATTATAGGCGGACAGTGAAATGGATCCAGATCTTGAGCAGATCGCTAGATCAATAGGATTGGCGGCTGCGTTGTTCTTAAACATTTTAGAGTGGGCAGAGACTTCAAACGCAGACATAAATTTCAAGTCTTCAAACTGCGTATGCATCCATCCTAGTAGCTCCAAGTCATTCAGGGCTTCCGAAGACCCTTCCTCGAGCACGCGACCTAAAGTGACGTCCCTTGTCGTACCCAGTTGAGGAGCCAGAACAACTGTCTTTATTTCCTTAATATTCGGATGATCCTTTGGAGACTTACCATAGATATAGGCACCTATTTGTATTTTGACGTCCGATATTTCGATGAACTTCTGTAAAATATTCTTTGGAATAATATAAATGTTCTTTTCTTCGATAAATTCTTCGGACGAAACATAAATGTTCTTCAATCTCAAATATAGAAGACTGTTGGCAATTGCATTCTCTCGCCAGTCGTTTTTTGAATTGTAAGACTGGTTTTCGTAGTTAGATGATGTTACAACGACAATTTCCTCGCCTTGGGCATTAATGGCCTTCGTTTTCATGAGAGAAGTTGCACCAGTAACATCTTCAGTGGTCCCGTCCTTACCGTTAGCATCCTCAGCTCTAGCCGCAGCTAGTTCCGCCATCTTTTGTCTTTTCACGGAAGGAGCCTTGATGTTTTGGCCCAAAATCAAGTCTTTTATTTCGGTTTGTGTTAAGGCGGAAATATTGACATTGTACTTTTTACCATATTCATCCAAAATCAAATCACGCATCTCGGTCTCGATATTTATCCATTGTTCATCTGAAAAAGATGGCCATAAATGATGGGTCTTAATCACAATAGTTGGGTCTCTTAATAAAGCCAGTTTTGCTCTTTCTTCATTGGCCTTTAGAGCACGTAGTAACAGAATCAACCTTGAAAATGCAGTGTAAGAAGAAACTCTGTCCAACCAGTCATCGTAAATATTAAACAAAACCATTTGAGGCTCTGTCGCCCTCAAAACAACGTCAGATAGTTTGTCAATAGACATTGAAGCCGAAAACGGAAGTCTTAGCTCTGTAGGTCTAATGGAAATATTTGGAAAATCGAGCATGTGGACTTCCAGAGGATCCAACATGGCTTTCCTCGTAACAATGACCTGTTTGGGTTGTTCTTCTTTCGGTAGAGATCTCACTAAGGCACTAACCTCCTCAGCAGTCTTCCATTTTGCAAGTTGACTCAAACGTTTCTGGCCAGCCCATACAGAAGTATGGATAATTTTTAAGAATAGATGGCCCGTTTTCGGATTCAAAGTGAAAATGCAACCGTTGATTGGTTTTGTTGCGACATTTCCCTCGAAGGTTTTGTGAACAGCAACCCGATAGACATTGGTGTCATCGACAAACAGTTTCGTATCATTGTTGAATAACTCTGCATAGTTTGAGGAGTTCAAGAAGGGCTCCTGGACATTAGACTGATATATTTGTAAACCCTTTCTTATACGTTCACGTAAAACGTAGAGTGCCGGGTTTGCCTTCATAATGGTCTTCATACTATTTTGCACTAAAGGTTTTAGTCCGTTAAACCAGTTACCATATGCGTCGTACATGTTGTATGCCAGGTCAATACCGATCATGACACCCGTTGGGGACGGGTACATACTCACGTTGTCGGTGGTATAATCCAAAAACTTGGCGCGAACATAACGGGAAATGTCGTGAGAGTCATAATCACCGTATCGTAATTGAACGTCAAACCACACCTTATTTGTAACAGCCGCATCAAACTTATCATTTGTAGAATGTAGCAAAGAAGGTCTGGACACCTCCCATTGGTACAAACTATCAAGCGTGACATCTGCGGCAGAGGAGTTCATTTTGTAAGATTTCCGCGGATGAATGGTTTCTTTGGTAACAGACTCTATTTGCAAAGCATCCATTTCACCATCTAGAATCTGGCAAATATCGAAAACTATGCTCTCGTGTATCTTTTGCCACAGATGTGCACGGAAAATCTGTATCAAGGAAATTTTTAGTGTCGGAATTTTACCATGTAAGAATATACCTGTTAAGTCTAGCTGGACGACAAAACCCACATAGACATTGGCTCTGTTGATCGTTGGGGACCACCACAGAGTGAAACGACGATTAGGAATCTGAGATAAACCAGTACGTTGTGCATGAGTTAATTTTTTGAACTGCATTGAATCCTCAAAACCTGAGGCTTTTTCCCAAAATAGACCTTCCCAAGAATTAAATCCGGTACCTTTGAACAAAGTATGCTCTAAAATAGTTTCGATACCACCCAGTGCCTGAATAACATCAGTACGGTACGAATTGAGATTCCATAATTTCCCATCATGATGGGAACTAGTCCACCAAAATGGATTATTTCTCTCTACAGAGTACTCTTTAAAAATTTTCCGGATTCTGTGACCTCTATCATATGCTAGTGTGTGACGATCTTTCTGAAATAAGGTACTGATACGTGGAATACCTCTATCCCACGAACCTTCTAACTCTTCAAAACCTAGTCTACGGTTTTGTTGTATTGCCTCCTGTCGTTTCGCCGCGTATTCTGCCCATACCCTTTGAGAATCAAGAAACTCATTTTCCCAAGTGGTTATGTACCTGAAGATAGTTGGAATCAATTTTTCATCCTTGTGGGTCATACCAGCTCTAAAATGTGTAATACCTGTGTCAGTTTGCTTAGACCAGGTTAAATCGGAGGTTGGGATTAATATATGGGATGCACTTATCATTCCCAGCCCACCCAACTCCTTGGGGGTGTAAAAAACGGCAGGTGGGAAACGCGTGGGCATTTTGGAGTTCAAGCCCAGTTTGACCCGGTTCTGTATCCTCGTTTCCGCTTTCACTAGGATATCCAATAATGGTTCTGTAGCGACGATGGCTTCTCTAAAGTAGGTAAACAATGAAATGACAGAAGTATTCCACTTCGCGGCAATCTTGGTAAACGTTGACGATCCTGCAGACATTAAGATACCCTTAATTCTACTCTCGAACTTCTTGACTTCTTCGTCAGACACCTTTAAGTAGGCTTTAGTGGTTCTCTGTTTAGTGTTTTCATCAACTAAATCCCAAACCCCTTCGTCTGTGCTCAAAACTTCGTCCCCTCTAAATCTTGGTAATAAACGAACTTCAAAGCCACACATTTCGAATAGCAGATTAGGGTTGTTTTTACTATATACTGACACAAAGGTATTCTCCCAAGTTATTGCCGTTAATGAATTAGGGACTCTACCTTCGATCTCCCAAAAAGTTGCCCTGCCCAGGTTCACATCTTGACGCATCAATCTCATTCTGGAATCTCGCGGCCAACATTTCTTGTTATTGTATCCTATAGCATTTTCGAAATTTGGATCTGGATTTTCAGAAAGGTAGTCATTTGTCAATTCATCTGCTTGTTCTTCCTCAAAATGAAATAAAATATGAATTTTATCAAGGTACCGGGAATATAGCCGTATTGGGTGTTTTTTCTCAATTTCTAGGCTTTTGAATTGCATGAAAGGGTTCGGATTCGTTGGAGGACCTGCTATATCAGTTGCACGGTCATTCCCAAGAATCAGAAGATCCATAATTAAGCCATAATATTGAAAGACAAAGGAAGCAAACTGTAAACCTTTGATCAATCCGTATTTGTTGACATGGCTCATATCTTTGAAGTTGATGATAACATTGTTTTTGGCAGTGATGTAGTCGGCCAGGTTCGGATCCATTATGAGTCTGAGTAGTCGATTCAATAAAGTGAAATCAATTTTTTCAGCTAGGTCGTCGAGCTTTGTCTCAAGCATAACAGTGGACCCCCCGTTAGAGACGTTCCAGACGTCCTTAACGTTGTTTATACCTTGTGACCACTTATAAACAAGCAGCGGTGGAATTTCATCATCACTGGGCTTGACCCAATTGGGAAACAAATTGCGTTGGTCCGATTCAAACCATAAATATTGATCCAAATAGGCATCTGTTATCTTTTCCAATGGATCGATTGCGTACAGTGGTGATATTGATTGATAGTGTTCCATCATGGATATATCTACAGGCTTGAATACTCTCTGTGTCAATAAATATTTCTTCACCCTGGTTAAAGTATCATGTGGGTTGTCATAAGCTTCTTCTATTAATGCCAGTTCTTCTCTCTCGGCCGAGTTCAACCGAACTTTGGCACCGTACGAATCCTTTAAACTTTCCAATGCAAGAACTAATATTTTTGTGTCATTCTTATAGGTTAGGGGTGGGAAAGATATTGGGGAAAAATCGCGAGACTCTAGCCATTCCACCGTAGCGGAGAATATAGCAGTGGCCTCATTGGGAGAAATTTCGGGACCGTTCTTCTCAATTTGTTGCTGTCTCTCTTGCTCGTTTTTCAACCAGAGCCTCGTTAGTCTACCTAAATTCTTCTTTGCTACAGTCTTTTCAATGTGTGCACCACTTTTAATACGCTCACGGTTGTAATGTGCTGAGGAAACCCAGCCATCTGCCTTGGCCTTGACATAACGTTCAATAATATTCTTGATTGGTTCAGGCATTCCAGGTACGTCCCATGGTATATTTGCTTTCCAGCATCTCCAAGCTTCACTCAAGTGTTGTAAAATTGTTCTTGCTTTGTTCTGTCTAATGCCTTCTGGAATCATGTCCATAATATCATTCATGACAGATGCTCTCAGTTCCAGATCATAATAAGCCTCGGACCTCTGTTTTGTGGCAGACTTGATAACTTCGTTAGACCTCCCTTCGAACTGACGGATGAGGAGATTTTCCAGCCATCTTTCAAGCAAAGGTATAATACCTCTCATAAAGAAGATCCATACACGCCAAGATGGCTGCCAGAAACCACTGCCGGGACCCTTCCCAATAATCTTGTTGAATCGGTGGTACACTACGTGCTTTAAATCCTTGCAAGCACGAATTTGATGCATTACCTTATACTTGTACCGATAAATACCCGTTAACTGACCAAGATGATTGAAGATGTAATGTACAGCATCCGCAAGCTGATATGAATCTACGTTACCCATTCGGAATTGAACGTGAGCATCCACAATCAACTTTATCATCTTCAAAATCTCCCTCATCAGGTGGAAAGCATTACCGAATCTGGATTTTTTGCGCTCTTTCGTTGTGAGTGTTTTAGTCGGTTTCAAATTGAAATTGTAATCTAAATGCAAATAAGTCAAACCCTTTCTATGAATGAGCAAATTCAACATATTATGGCCTTGTCGACAAAGTTGTAACGCTGCCTCCATCCAGTCAACGGTTGTCTGTTGGAAATATTTCGTGTTCCTCAGCTGTTTTAAAAGCTTTTTTTTGGGTTTAGTTTTGGTGTGACTATTTTTTTTCTCCTTTAGCTCGTTGGCCACATAGTTCTTGAGTAGCTTCTGGTAAGAAACTCTAACCTTTACAGGGTATTCTTCGTCCGGGTGTTTCAAATACCACTTTTTAATTAATGCAACGTCCTGTGCTCTCACCATTTTTCCTGATCTTCTATTAAAAGGATATGGCGCGTGATACAAAGATATGGCATCTTCTGTTCCGGATAGACACAGATCCTCCTTACACATCAATGGTTTAATGCATTTGGTGTAATCGGACTCTGATTTCTTGGTTTCGTTTCTGATCATATGCTGTGGTACGTCGTCAAACAGTATTGGATTTAGGCTACTATCAAAATGGAAAAAATTATCTTTGGCAACATTTTCTCTTTTGATAACGTATGATAAGGAATCATGATACCATGGGATTTCTACACACCGGGGTCTTGAATTGTATAAATGAGGAAATGCAATTCGGTATTCACTTCTGATGGGATTTCTAAATATGATTCTATCGATAGAGTTGAATTCGTTGTAGTCTTCTTCCTCCTCATGCGGGTAGAGTGGTTCAAATTTGGGACCGCCTGGGATAGAACTGTTTAGCGCTTTCGAAGTCAGGAATGCGTTTTTGTTGAAAAGATAGTAGTAATTGTTGTCTATTATCTCGTCTATCAATGGAGTGGATAGTCTGTGCAAATTGGACATAATGTTTAAGTCTAACGTCCATCTCTTGTAGGAGGTACCGTTCACTCTAGCAAGGTTATCTATCAAGGGTCTTGTATCGTAAAGCCAGTCTCTAACATTTTTGTCATCAGTTGGGTCTAAATCTAAGGCAATTCCGTCCATTGCTTCCAGATTTTGTATGTGGTCAGGATATGATACAGGTGGTTCATCATCATCAAAAGGGGGGAACCTCATTCTTTTGAAGTGGGATCTGTCCCTTTTTTCTCTCCTCATTGAAATCCACATTGTTGACCACTGCGCGTTGTAGATCGGTTCAATGACACGAGGGGCCTCATTCACAAATGTTATGGCACCAGACACATGATATAATACTTTGACCTCTTTGGTAGCTTCCCAAGGTTGGGGCATGGATTCTAATAGTTTCAAGACTGCATGGGGCATGTATTTTAAAGCTCCTAAAAATGCCTTTTTATCGTAATTGTATCGCTGCGATGTCATATCTGTATGAGACTCAATAATTTTCCGTAAATGTTCAGGCGGCATGTCTACCTTATGAGAATGCACAAGTCCTCCTTTCCTCTTATTTAGCTTCTTGTTGACCTTATTGTACCCTCTACTAATCTTTTGTTTCTTGTCGTTTCCATGCTTAGCAGAAGTGTCCTCCAAGAATCGCCTTTTACCTACTGGTGCTGTGTTTTCAGTCTCTAAACCTGGTGGCGGCGGTGGGGGGGCAGATGCTTGAACGCCAAAGTCTTCATCATTGAAGCCCGGTGGCGGGGGCGGGGGCGGAGGCGATGGAGGGGCTAGGGAAAACATATTTTCGTTCGACGAATCGTCACCCTCGTCGTCATTGATACCTGGTGGCGGAGGTGGTGGTGGTAAATGCGAAATTATATTGTCTTCACCGTCACTATCGTTCGCTCCTGGAGGAGGTGGCGGTGGCGGTGGGGGGCCAGAAAAATCGGATAGGCCCATGGTACTTTAAATATGCCAATTAAAGACTCCCAGTGTATCACTCAATGTGGATACTGACCTCTCCAAAAGGTGAAGATGTCGAGAACAGGGTCCCCATCTTAAATGAGATCCATCAAATTATCTAATAAATTTTCAAAAGAATACATAAATAAGATGCACGTGATTTTTATGCTATTATAGCATTGCTATAGTGGAGAAGGTAAGCGGGCCTTTTGCCAGGAGAAATGGCACTCTCAGTTGAAGAGCTGTCGGCAGTTTCTTGCAATTGTTCTCGCCTCCTCAATCTCTTGTGATGTTCCATTGGATATTCTTTTGGCGTAATCGTAGGCCTCTTGGTAGTTGTGCATTCTCATTTCGTACCGAGCGAGCCATAAGCGCGCTTTCACGGTTTCGTCCGTGACGAAGCTTCCATCGCTGCTGTCCTCGAGAGCGACACATTTCAACATATTTTGTTTGCAGCTTTCTATGTCTAATATTAGTTCGTATTGTTCTGCCATCCTGAACAGCAGTAGTACATCCTGGCCTGCATTAGATGAGAGTTGCAGGGCCCTTCGATAGCATTCGATGGCTTGTTCTGAGTTCTTTAATAGCCCGTAGCATTCAGCGAGTGCTTGCCACATCCTTCTATCTAGAGGTTTTAGTGTACAGGCTTTCTGGAAGTAGTACAATGAGTACAAATGCATGTCTAATACTTCATAAGCTTGCCCGAGGCCAAACCACGCTTTATAGTCCCTCTCATTAATATCAACAGCTCTCCTATAGCATTCGATGGCCGCGTGTGAATTTTTTAGCTCCACAAATTCGTGGCCCATGAGCGTCCATGCACTTGTGGACTTTTTGTTCAAAACCAGGGCTCTCCGAAAGTACATGATTGACTTTTCGTGTTCTTGTCTGGCGCTGTAGTAATTTGCAACAATACAACAGGTTTCCGGCCGAAACCTATCAACATGAGACACATATTGTGCCAGGTACGCCAATTTTGAGTGTTTTTGCATCACGTAGAGAATATTTGAATATATGTCCAGATCTTCCAAGCGGTAGGGATCACACTTGAATATGTTATCAAAAATGTTCTCTGCCACACTGTAATCCATATAGTTATAGTTCATTATGGCACTTTGGGATTTCAGATAAGTGAAATTTGGTAGCAGGATGAGCAAGTTCTCCAATATGAAGAAAAATTCGTCGACGGATCCGCTATAATTGAATTCCTGTAATAAAGCCAGTTTGAAGAATTGAAGCATGATGTTGTTCTCCGGTACATTTTGAGAGACCGGTTCGTCCCCTTTTATTATAAACTTTTCGTTTAAGTGTCTCAATATCAGTGAAGATTCATCTGGACGCGTTATACAGTCTAGTAATTCGAGCCAGCAAGTCCAATTGAAGGTGTAATAGCTAAGCGATTCTAGGAATGCAGACAGCGCATGAGATTTGTTTCCTTGTCGATTGAGTAAAACACCTTTTAAATAATGCAATAAAGCCAATCCAAGCGTGTTTGCGGACCTCTGATCCAATTTCTTCAAGTAAACCCTTAATTCGTTGAGTATTATCGCCAAGCTTGTCTGCTGTCCGGTTTCTGAAGTGAAAACTCCTTCAGATTGCTTCTGTGTATTGTCTTGTAGAAAATTGCTACCCAATAGGTGTTTTTCACTTAGTTCTTTTTCGCTCTTCTTGTCGGGTTTGCCGGTCATCAAAACATTTTCAGTGGATTCTCTTGTTTTCTTGTCCCAGGACAGGTATTCACTATAGAACTGCAAAAACTTCAACCTCGGTTCTTCAGCATCTCTTAAGAAAAAGACACATCTGTCAAACTCTTTGCAGTCAAAGAGCGTAGAAATAAACAAATAGAGGTCATATTCACTTTCTGTTAGACCCATATATGGTCCGCTGACCTGTTCCGCGGGTACCTGGGGCGAGCTTGGGATCGCCATATTAATTCTATTCCTCAATGGAGAATCATTGTCCTGTGTCGTAGAGCTATCCGCGGCGTTCGTATCTATGGTAACGTTGGTGAGTCCGTGTAGCGCTTCCGCGGACCATTTCGCCGACTTGTACAATTTCCATTGAGAGAGTTCCCTTGCAGAACGCCTCAGTCCGAGTTTAACTCCTTCAAGGATTTTCAGTTGAGCTGATTCCAAAGTGTCGCCTTGCATTGCACTGCTCTTGTTTGAAAGTTGTTCCCTTTGTCCATCCTGTTTCTGATACTTAAATTATTGTGAGCTAGAAAATAGAATTTTTAAACATATTGGGAGGACATCTAAATAGCAGCACTGTGAAAACCAGGATTTGCATTGAACGGTACTGTAGGGTGCTGAAGGGTCCATCATGAGCAGTGAGCACAGTGAAAGTGAATACTTTGATTCGCTATGTGAATTAGACCAGCATTTGCTATCGAATCACGAGTCGTTACAGAATACCTTGGATCAACTAAGCAGTCTGGTGGGAAATTTGTCCAGCTCTGATAATGCTGGCACGGACGCCGATGCTATTGGTTTGCTGGATGAACTCTCGACACAATTCGAGGACTTATTGTCCACTTCTGTTGATCTGAAGTACAACAAGTATCATACGAGGGAGTGCCAAATTTTGCATGCCAAGAACTTACAGTCCATAAATTGGAACTTGTCGAGATCACAGTTTGGTCCAAATTTGAGGGAGTACGTCACCTATATTGAAACAATTAATAAAAACTCTTTGGAGTACTTGAATCTTTTAGGGACATACGCTGTGGATCTCGCTCGCCAGATTGAAATATCAGACCCGAGTGTGTCGCACTTTGACATCGATGACTGGAAACCTCCAAGAAAGCTGCTGGAAATATTAGACAAGTTCCAATCTGAGGACTGTGAACCTATAAAGATTCGGGATGAACTGCAAAGCTATTTAGATAACATAAAACTATCTAGGGCGAAATTCACTCTGGAGAATAAGCACATCCTGCAAGATAAATTGGGCGTTCTGAGTAAAGAGGTTAGCTATTGGAGGAAAGAATGGGATAACATCGAGAACATGATGTTCGGTGAGGGTTCTGACTCCATGAGAAGCATGCTACAGACCGTAGATTCTCTAAGATCGAAAATAAACGATGAAAACACTGATATCGAAATGAGCTAAACCGCCACTTCGATCACGTACTAGTATTTATTATACGTAATTAGGACTCATGATCATGTATTGTAACTTTATATACAACTCTCATAAAGCGTTATTAATGACTTATAGAATACATACACTTTTGCATAACGTATCAGTTTTCGCTCTACACACTGTGTTGCAACCTGACAATAGAACACTGAGCGGATGTTGCTTCGATCTCCACAAAACGCACTACCACGATGCTGCACTCGCATCTGCAGTAACCTATATTCAACTATTCCTGATAACAGCCCGAGTCTCGACGAAAATGAAGGTTGGTTGAACAGTTTAGCAGGGTCTTCATCAATAGTTCCCGAATTGCCATCAACGATGTCCGATTCCCACAAGGGGAAGCGATTTGACTACGAGCTGATATCTAAAGTGCGTGATAGGTTTCATATTAAGGCGCCCCTGGTCAACTTCACCTCTGTCAATTACCTCAAACGGTTCAACAACCACATCCATCATCAAACGCAGAATAACTTCATCGATCTACGAATCATTCAATGCAAAAGTGGGAGGGGTGGGAATGGCGCCATATCATTCCACCGGGACGCTAATCGACGGGTGGGGCCCCCGAACGGCGGTGATGGAGGGCAAGGTGGCAGCGTATACGTGCAAGCCGTGGAGGGAATGAACTCTCTGGCGAAACTGAAGGCCAAGTATACTGCCGGTGAGGGTTCCGATGGTGGGTCGGACCAGTTGGACGGGGCCTCCGGTAAAGACCTCCTAATTAAAGTGCCTATAGGTACTACGGTTCGGTGGTGCTTAAATCCAAAGGAGGTAAGGGATATTGTAGGGCGGGAAATGGGGAAAGATCTGAGCAAGAGTTTGAAAGAAGTTTTGGACACGGTTCAAGTTCCAGTTCAATGTGACGCGCAAGAACAGATCCTATTGCACAGAGAGGACTACGAACCGGGGAAAGGCTGGATTTTCAAGGACAAGACGGAGGAGTACCATAAACAGAAGCAATGGTTCACCGAATTCAACGAGAAGATGATGCAATACGACAAGGAAGTGAAAAGAGAGGAGTTCTTTCAAGACCACTTCCCTTTGTTTGGAATCGATCTTGACAATATAACCGAGAAACCGATCAGAATACTGAAGGGCGGCCACGGCGGATTGGGAAACATGCACTTCCTCACCAGTATGATCAGAAACCCACGGTTTGCAAAGCAGGGCAGGTCAGGTATAGAGGCGCATTTTTTGTTTGAACTGAAAGTCATCGCGGACCTTGGGCTCGTCGGGTTACCCAACGCTGGGAAGTCGACCATTCTAAACTGCATCTCCAATGCCAAACCGGAGATCGGCCACTGGGAATTTACCACCCTCGTACCCACCATCGGAACAGTCATGAGAAATGCACATACAGGAGACAGTTTTACCGTTGCAGACATCCCAGGAATTGTCAAAGACGCACGGCTGGATAGAGGCATGGGACTTGAATTTTTGAAGCACATTGAAAGGTCCAAGGGCTGGATCTTTGTCGTCTCCCTTGAAAACACGGACCCTGTCCAGGACCTATTAACCCTGATCGGAGAAGTCGGTGGCCTGGAGAAAGTGAATCAAAAGAAAATTCTCGTTGTAGGAAACAAGGCAGATACGGACCCAAATACAAACTCGACACAACAGAAGTTTCTCTCATTGCAAGAGTTCTGCCTACAAAACGAATGGGACAGCATCCCAATCAGCGCACTGAAAAAACATAATATCGAGCTGCTCGTGCAGAAGATGGAGCAATTGGCCTGATCGCCCACAGCCCAACGCGGCACAAAACTCACTACCACCTTTGTCCATAGTCATAACCCAGTAATATTATTCAATATCACAGTCACAAAATGAAGAAAAAAAACGAAAATTTTACTCGAGAAAGACTGGAAAAAAATTTTATGCGATGAGCATCTCTTATGGCTCACAACGTTTGTGGAGTGCAACACTGTTTATTAGCACATACAGACAACCAGCGCAAATGGATCAGAGCCAGTTGCAGTTCCAGAGTGGGCACCAACACCAACATGTTTCCACAGTGCTGTGTTGCAACTGTGGGACGCCTATTGATGGGTCTTCCGGTATGGTCATGTGTTACGACTGTATCAAGATGACCGTGGATATTACGCAAGGTATTCCACGGGAGGCCAACATCAGTTTCTGTAGAAACTGTGAGCGGTTCTTGCAGCCACCCGGGCAGTGGATTAAGGCTGATTTGGAATCCAGGGAGCTTTTGGCGATCTGTTTGAGGAGATTGAAAGGTTTGACCAAAGTGCGTCTGATTGACGCCTCGTTTATCTGGACAGAACCGCACTCCAGACGTATCAGATTGAAGCTGACTGTGCAAGGTGAAGCCATGGCGAATACCATCATTCAGCAAACTTTCGAGGTCGAATACGTTGTCCTTGCCATGCAGTGCCCAGACTGTGCCAAGTCGTACACTACGCACACGTGGAGAGCCGTTGTCCAAATAAGACAGAAGGTGGCCCATAAGAGGACCTTCTTATACTTGGAACAGTTGATCTTGAAGCATAACGCTCATGTCGACACCGTCTCGATCAGTGAGTCTAAGGACGGTTTGGATTTCTTCTACGCTCAAAAGAACCATGCAGTCAAGATGATTGATTTCTTGAGCGCTGTGGTCCCTGTAAAATACAAGAAATCAGAGGAACTGATTTCTCAAGACACACAAAGTGGGTCCTCCACTTACAAATTTTCGTACTCCGTTGAAATCGTGCCCATATGTAGGGATGACTTAGTCGTGCTCCCCAAGAAACTGGCCAAATCGATGGGTAACATCTCTCAGTTTGTTCTATGCAGTAAAGTGTCGAACTACCTACAATTTTTGGATCCATCTACTTTGCAGACAGCTGAACTGTCTCCCTCAGTCTACTGGAGGGAACCTTTCTACTCGCTGGCCGACGTTTCTCAACTGACAGAATTCATCGTTTTGGATGTGGATCCAACTGCCATAAGTAGAGGGAAATTGGTCCTTGCTGATATCACGATTGCCAGAGCAGCGGACCTTGGCGTCAACGACCAGTGCTACTATATCAAATCGCATTTGGGTGCCATTTGTCACGCAGGTGACACGGTCATGGGCTATTTCGTCGCCAATTCAAACTATAACAACCAGTTGTACGACGCTTTGAACGGCGACTATATTCCAGATGTTGTCTTGGTGAAGAAACTGTACCGTAGAAAGAACAGAAAGAATAGAAAGTGGAAGCTGAAGAGAATGGCCAGAGAGCATAAGGATATCGATGCCGCGGAAGACTACACTTCCAGAGCTCAAAAGCAGGAAATGGAGCGTGCAGAGAAGGACTACGAATTGTTTTTGCAAGAGCTGGAGGAAGATGATGAGTTGAGACAGAATATCAACCTGTACAAGAACAGGCAATTTGCGCCAACGAATCCAAATCCAAACGGCGTGGAAGAGGCAGAAGAGGAGGAGGATGCTGATGCACCTGAAATCAACATCGATGAACTGTTGGATGAGTTGGATGAAATGACTTTGGAAGACTCTGAGATGAGAGACGCCGATATGTGAAGAGCGGCGATTTTGGCAGTATCTAAGTCAGCAAAATTGTGTATATGCGTATATTATGGGGGGTTGCAGTTCTTAAAAAAATGTACATTATAGAATTTCTTACGCACAACGGTTTCTTTGCAGCTTTGGAAGGGGACGGGAGATACGGAAACGTGCGTGTTATAGGTTGTAGAGATGTCACAAGGCATTGGTCACCTGAAGTATGGACCTAGTTTCCAATCTTTCATTGATGCATCGTTTTTCCAAGAGCTGTCTAGGCTCAAGTTAGAAGTACTGAAACTGAATGAGCAAAAAGTGCCACTTTACTCCAAGATGGACCTTCTAGCGATTCCTGAAAGTAGCAACAGCGCTTCTTTATTTCTGGGTAAGCAAAACTTTGAAGTGGAGTCGGCGACTGACGATGGCAACGGTCTGACTGTCGATGGTGCGATTTACAACTTCAATACCTTAGAAGAGTTTAAGTCTCTAGATAAGCAGAGGTTTTTGCATGACAGAGCTGCAGATGTCTGGGAAGCATGTCAGACCAACATTAACAATTGCTTCAAGTTCAGCATTATCAGTTTTGCAGACCTGAAAACGTACAAGTATTATTATTGGGTTTGTGTACCAGCCTTGATCCACGCAAACGTATCAATCTCTGTTGCACGTAATCTAAGCGTCTCAAGGGAAATATCTGAAACTGCCCATAGTTGGTTCAAGCTATATCCAAACGACTGGGTTGCCGTTCTGACGGAGCACGACACGATTTGCGCTTACTCCCTAGAAGCGGCCAAAACATGTAAAGCGTTGTATCTGAGGGACTGTTGCAACGTCAAGAACACTCCCTCGACCATAACAAAGACTATCCTGTCTAAGTATTATAGCGACTGTCCTGAGAGGAAAGAACTTGATGTTTTCTTTTTCAGAGAGATGAGTTCAAGTTTTGGCTATACCTTGGAATTCCAGTCGAACGGTGCTGAACAGGATTCTGTGGATGCCTGGAAAATAAGTGGGTGGGAGAGAAATGTATCCGGAAAGCTTGTACCGCGGTTTGCAGATCTGAGCAAGTTAATAGATCCCTTGAAAGTATCTGAACAATCGGTGGATTTGAATCTGAAGCTAATGAAATGGAGGATTGTTCCTGATTTGAATTTAGATATAGTTAAGAAGTCAAGAGTTTTGATTCTTGGGGCTGGAACATTGGGATGTCACGTTTCGCGAAGCTTACTTGCTTGGGGTGTAAGAAAGATTACTCTTGTGGATAACAGTAACATATCGCTTTCTAATCCCGTGAGGCAGCCGCTGTTTCGGTTTCAAGATTGTGGTAAACCAAAGGCTGGAGTTGCAGCACAAGCACTAAAAGATATATTCCCAATGGTGGACGCAACAGGGATACAACTGACCGTACCTATGATAGGCCACCCAATAATAAATGATGCAAAAGAGGAAGAAGAATATAATACGTTAGTCCGCCTCATAGATGAACATGACGCCATTTTTTTGCTGATGGATTCAAGGGAGACACGATGGTTACCCTCGGTCTTAGGGGATGTCAAGGGTAAAATTGTCATAAGTGCTGCTCTAGGGTTTGACAGTTATCTAGTTATAAGGCATGGTATTTACCAAAGGGATGAGGATGGAGGGGGTAAAAGGTTAGGATGTTACTTCTGTCATGACGTTGTTGTTCCGACTGATAGTTTGGCAGATAAAACATTGGACCAAATGTGTACAGTGACGAGACCCGGGGTTGCGCTAATGGCCTCAGCCCAGGCAGTAGAGTTGTTAGTATCAATTTTGCAAAACGGCATTGCTAGAGATACCCCCAATAATTCAAAGAGCATTTTGGGTGATATCCCTCATCAGATCAGAGGGTTTTTGAATCATTTTACAACACTGAAGTTAGAAACCCCCGCATATGAACATTGCCCGGCTTGCTCGAGCTCAGTTGTTGAAAAATGCAGGGAACTAGGTTGGAAATTTGTTCAGAATTCATTGAATGATTCCGAATACATTGAAGAATTGAGCGGATTAAAGACCATGAAGATGGAGTTGGAAGAACAGTTGAATAGTCTTAATATGGATGAAACTCAATTTGATGATAACTTCGAAATAATAGCATAATGTAGGTATGGAGTGGTTTAAGCTAAATTCCGGAACCCTTTTCGACAACAAGTGTCTGGATTTAAGATTTAAAAATTGTTCTTTGTTTGAAGTATCTGAGTCCGCTGTATACGGATAAGAATAGTAATGAATCTTGTATCTGCTCCCATTGCTGATTACAGATAATACTTTATTACTCTATTTCGTGTCTCAATAAATTTTTGTTTATTTCACATAAGTCTTTATTTTTTTTAAATTCCAATTAAGATTAACAATATATACTTTTAAAGAGCTTGGAAAATTATAAATCAAGGTACAATGAAGAAAGGTTTTGCTGAATAGGGTCTTGTTCGCCGTGGCTATTCATTGTAGTAGAGTAAAAAGATGTTTTAGTTCAGGTATGACTTCTGGTATATACTTAATATATAAGTATATGGTTCGACGATCTCTTCTATATTGTAACAGATAGAAGGATCAATTCATTCGAGGTAGCTAGGCTTTATATATGTGAGAATTTGCTCAGAGTCAATGGTGTGGCTCTTCACTTTCTCAAGATGTTAGTTACTTCCACACTTGTGGCATCATTATTTGTCTCGTTAACAATTGTGTCTTTTATCAAGTGTGTGTCCTGTTTATGCCTATGATGATATCTTGTCATCCTTATCATAGTCATTTTCCATGTCCAGCAGGTTTCGACAAAGATGTAGGGTCTTGATATCAAGTTCACTACTATTTTTATGTTAAGTTACCGTTATCTCTTTTAAAATTCTATCTTATTTCGTTACATTTTATCTTGAAGGAGGATTTTATGAGCGATGTTGCTATTTCTGGTCAGTATTTTTTGGTCACGTTGCTTCTAACGGATTCTTACTTTAAGTCCGTAGTACCAATAATATGCTATTCATAAGGCTGGAATTCTTTTTGCCTTGTGCGAACTGGGAAAGAATAACAGACAGTCCTAGACGATAAGATTTACTCCGTTTTTATATTATTTTGAATACTCCAAGTTTGAAGAATTTTTTTAGAGGAAAGTCTATCTGTAACACTTCCTCAGAAGATTCGTATACTCATAGACTATACCGAATCATGTTAGCATCAATTGCCGACCATATAACTGAAGCAAGCAGCGGTTCACTTATGCATCACCCTGTACGAAATACTTTTAGCACATCTCAATCGCGAAAAACGTCAAAATTCGCGATGGACCAAAAATGTAAACAAAACGGATCTGTGAATAAGAAGTGCAGTTTACAGCACTAGTCAGTGAACCCTTCAAGTGGCCCCCAGTTAATTCAAGATATGGAGGTGCGTCCGGTGGAAGATCATGTGGAACTAATATCAACGAATGATATAAACTATGGGACGGCTGGTGAGAGGACTGAGGAGCATCCGATATTGGCCCGTTGTGTAAACTATGAACCGCTTTCCAATGAGCAACCCAAATTGACACTGTACCCACTGGATCAACTGAACAATTTATCGAATGCGGCTGACTCAGGGAGGCTACAGGAGTCGCTGGTGGTGCACGATCTTTTAAATAATCTATTAGGATTAAGTGGTACCTATATTAGATACAATAACGATTACGACCCATACAAGGGCGGCGTCCCTGAGTTCAAAGTGGTCAAGAAGATGGATGCCTCATTGAAATCAATTAGCAAGAAAATGTTACAGTTGGGTAGTTACTATGTCGCTTTGACTCACGCTTCTGAGAAATGGTCCGATATATCCTATGGAATAGTTCTTCAACGGCTGAGTTATGAAATTCGAAAGTTCATTAACGATGTATATCTAAAACTTATTGTGGAGCGACTGGAACGAGAGTTCAAGGAAAACCCTACTTTTTCAATTAGAGAAATGAAGCAAATAATCAACGATACCGAGGTCGGGAAACAACTAAGCATATTACACAATTTAGTATTGGAGATTGACGATGAAATGCGCGTTAGAAGTACAACAGATTTGAGTCAGATGTCCTTGGATGGGCTGATGTCAGAGTTAAACGAATTTAGTCAAGATGATGATCTGATGCCAATATTGATTGAGAGGAAGATCTCTCCCGTTGCAAAAGGTGGCACCATCCTTAAGATTCTCCATAAAATGATTTTGGAGAATCTGGGGGACCGATCTAGTGTTGAGTTTATGCGTTTGTTGTTGATAAGTATTAGTGACAACTACTACAAAGTCCTGGATGATTGGATGACGCAGGGGGAATTGAACGATCCTTACGACGAATTTATGATTGTGAACACAATGAAGAATATCACAAATATGAATATCACAAACCCAACGGAATGTGATAGGATATGGCTGACACAGTACGGTATTCGGAAAGATGGGCTGCTTGCCAAATTTGAAGGCACTAACGGTAACTCTTTGCTCTTTAAAATCTTAACGACTGGTAAGCTGTTAAACTTGATAAGGAGGACTTTGGACATCACTAAGATCCCACTCGGGGAACCTAATGGGTCAATGGCGTCTCCACTGGACAATTTCCACGTGTCTAATTTTGTGGAGTTACTAGAGGGCACAAATTTCGAGCTTTACGTTGACAAATGGTATAACAGGGCGAACAAACTGAGTCTGAAGCTACTGTTCAATGGGTACAATTTAACGACCATTTTATTGGATTTACAGAGCCAGTTCTTTGGCTTTAAGAATGGTAATTCATGGAATGCGTTTTACGACCTAAGTATAAATGACTTGACCCGACAGTTCTCCAACAGCAACAGGATGTTTATGGAGAGTAAACTTTCGCACAATTTCAAGCTCCGGAAACATGATGGAGGCAAGGAGAGACTGGTCCCCTATCTAATGACGTTACAAATGGGTGCTCGGCCCTTCCGCGATCTGATAACTGAATACATTAAAAGTGAGAATCAGACTGTAAGAGAAAATAACGCCACTGGAGATGGGCGTATATCCAATTTTGATACTTTAAGGGACATGGTGATGCAAGAGTTCGAACAAGCGATTTCGTCCACAGCAGAGACTAACAGTTCTTCAACGTCGAACACCCCCCCACAGGCGAGCATTCACTACTTAAAATTTGACATTCCGATTCCATACCCGTTAAACGTAGTGGTGAACCGATCGTGCATCTCGCAGTACCAACTGATAAATAGATACCTCAATTTGCTGAATTACCACAGTAAAATACTCGACGAGACGTGGATAGAGATCAACAAGAACAAGATCTGGAAGTACAAGGGATTTAGCGGCGATATTCAGAAGGGGATCATCCGCCGAGCACGAATCGTCCATAACTCCATGAACAATTTCGTGAAATGTATCAGTGAGTACTTCTACCAGGATGTGATTGACCACGAAATGTCGCGTTGCTACGAGCAATCGAGCCTCGTGTCCGTCACCAATCTCCAGAACGCGCTGACGGAGAGTCTCACAAACATCTTGCACGATGGCTGCGTGATAGAACTGATTGACCTCCAATTGCAAATATTTGATATCATCAACAAGTTCTGCAAATTCGTCACCTCCATGAGACGAAGGCTGTGTAGGCTAGACTACAACCTGTACAAGCACTACTTCGGAGCTGAAGACGAGGCGGGCAACGGCTACAACGAGGAGGACTTGATCAGCAAAGTCCCCGAGTACGCCGAATTCGTGTCCCAAGTGGACCACAGTTTCCGCCAACACAGAGACGCCATGTTGGAAGGCATGTGGCACCGTTACAATGGGACCCAGCACCCGTTGATGGCCCTGCGGAACCAGATGGCTGCGGTCTCGGACCATGGCAACCGCCTCATGGCAAGCTGCCGCTACGGGGGCATCCACTAAAAGGCGACGACGCCCGGTTCCCGCCAGCATCCACTATTTTTACAATTAGTGGTTGCCCAGCGCGATGCCAGAAAAAGGAAGTCAGGAAAAAAAACACCGCATAGAGTTGAGATTTCGCAAGTGCGTGTGTTACATCTGGCTTCTTTGCTTGCGTGTCACAAAAGCCACTTTAACAGCAGATGAATTCTGGGTTATACAGGACAAAAGCACCCCTCGCAACACCGCAGCACACAGTTGTGCTGCGTTGCGTTATGTGCGCGACGCTTACACGACGCTAAACAGGTCGTTTCTCGCCCTTTGTGTCAGCCTCTGGGCTTCTCTCTCTCTCTCTCTCTCTCTCTCTGTACTGCTCTGTGTGTGCCCCTCACCCCAGCGGAATTTGATGATGATGCTGATGATGATGACAATGCAGCAGAGCGTGTTGCCGAAGAGGTTTCTAGGAAAAAAAAAGAATCAGAGAGACGCAAGAAGAACAAGCAGAAGAAGAACCGAGTTTTTATCAAATTGTAGGAAGCAAGAAAAAAAATTGCTAGAGGTTAAAATATATATAAAGGGACCTCGAATATTTAATATTGTTGTTTGTGGTGTCTTCTGAATGTTTCACTAAATAGTTAGTGTTTTTTTCTTCTGTTCTTGTTCTCTTTCTCATAAAACACCAAGCATTTGTTTGCATACATAATAACCAACCAACAATAAAAATGGCTATCTCGAAAGTTTACGCTAGGTCTGTCTACGACTCCCGTGGTAACCCAACTGTCGAAGTTGAATTGACCACCGACAAGGGCTGTTTCAGAGCCATTGTTCCATCTGGTGCCTCCACCGGTATCCACGAAGCTTTGGAAATGAGAGACGGTGACAAGTCCAAGTGGATGGGTAAGGGTGTTCTAAACGCCGTTAACAACGTCAACTCTGTCATTGCTCCAGCTTTGGTCAAGGCTAACGTCGACGTCAAGGACCAAAAGGCTGTTGACGACTTCTTGTTGAAGTTGGACGGTACTGCCAACAAGTCCAAGTTGGGTGCCAACGCCATCTTGGGTGTTTCTCTAGCTGCTGCCAGAGCCGCCGCTGCCGAGAAGAACGTCCCATTGTACCAACATTTGGCCGACTTGTCTTCTGCTAAGACTAGCCCATACGTTCTACCAGTTCCATTCTTGAACGTTTTGAACGGTGGTTCCCACGCCGGTGGTGCTCTAGCTTTGCAAGAGTTCATGATTGCTCCAACTGGTGCCAAGACCTTCGCCGAAGCTTTGAGAATCGGTTCCGAAGTCTACCACAACTTGAAGTCTTTGACCAAGAAGAGATACGGTGCTTCTGCCGGTAACGTCGGTGACGAAGGTGGTGTTGCTCCAAACATTCAAACTGCCGAAGAAGCTTTGGACTTGATCGTTGACGCCATCAAGGCCGCTGGCCACGACGGTAAGGTCGAAATCGGTTTGGACTGTGCCTCCTCCGAATTCTTCAAGGACGGTAAGTACGACTTGGACTTCAAGAACCCAGAATCCGACCCATCCAAGTGGTTGACTGGTCCTCAGCTAGGTGACCTATACCACTCCTTGATGAAGAAGTACCCAATCATCTCCATCGAAGATCCATTTGCCGAAGATGACTGGGAAGCCTGGTCTCACTTCTACAAGACCGCTGGTATCCAGATTGTCGCCGATGACTTGACTGTCACCAACCCAGTCAGAATTGCCACTGCCATCGAAAAGAAGGCCGCCAACTGTTTGTTGTTGAAGGTTAACCAAATCGGTACCTTGTCTGAATCCATCAAGGCCGCTCAAGACTCCTTCGCCGCCGACTGGGGTGTGATGGTTTCCCACAGATCTGGTGAAACCGAAGATGTCTTCATCGCTGACTTGGTTGTCGGTTTGAGAACTGGTCAAATCAAGACCGGTGCTCCAGCCAGATCCGAGAGATTGGCCAAGTTGAACCAAATCTTGAGAATCGAAGAGGAATTGGGTGACAAGGCCATCTACGCCGGTGCCAAGTTCCAACACGGTGACAAGTTGTAAGTGCGCTTAGCTGAACGATTTTTTCCCGTTCTCTAACCACTTTTACCCCCTCTCACGGGCTCATTTGAGCTTGATATAAAAGATCTCTATTGATGCCTTTTTATGATCACTATATAAAAATTAGGTTTAATTGATAAAAAAAATAAACAACAATTTTGACACTTTTGAACTTGCACCTTGGATGGGTCAGTTGTGCCTCATCTCGTTGTATTCAAACAGTTGCACTAGACCAACCCTGGAGAGATGCCACACGAGATGCCCGAGGGATCTTGCTCAATGAACATGTCCTTCACGTGGTCGTACATGAACACATGTGTGATCTTCCACTGGTGGAGAATCACTTCGCTGCCAGGGCTTCTGCTGAGCTGTCTCTTCTTGGTGCAGTTCTCCGTTCTGTACGAGTACATGAAATACCGACTCAGAAGCAAGAACTCAAGGATGGCAAGGAACAAGGGCCGGAGAAGCGTTTTCTACGGTGTACAAGTTGGTTTTTCCTTCCTACTGATGCTTGTCTTCATGACGTACAACGGCTGGCTGATGCTCAGCGTCGTTGTGGGCGCAATCTTGGGACACTATTATTTCGAGCCACAGCAGCTGGAATCAAGCGGACCTTTGCTCGGGGAGAACTCTCTCGCGTGCCACTGAGCAATGCCACTCCTCCATCATCCATTCAAGCTTACATAGGTACTAAATAATAAGGCATCTCGTTATACGCCCGCACCCCCCAGGTACATTCCCTGTGGTGGTGGTGGTGCGTTGACTTTGACGTTTGACATATGTGATTTCCGTGGGATATCGCATTGCTGGATGTTGCTTCCCATTTTGTCTTTCTATATACACAGTTTGCCCGAGACTGGTTGCAAAAGAGCAGCTTGTATAAAGAAGAGGGGAGCGGTGCAAGTAGAGGAGAGTAGCGCATTTCTGTGTTAATGCTTTGTTGCTTGCACAGTACATTACAGAAACAGTATGACTATTACTGAGGTTAAGAAGTTGGCGATTATTGGAGGCGGGCCTGGAGGGTTGGCGTCCGCGAGGGTGTTTTTGAAGAATGCCAGGAGTTTCAGCGAGATCCACTTGTACGTCAGCGACGAGCGGGTCGGTGGGCTATGGTACGTCCCCGAGGGTCACCAGAAGGGGAGGGTGATGTACGACCATTTGGAGACGAATTTGACCAAACCATTGATGCAATTCAGCGGGTTCCCCTTTAAAGAGGAGGTGAGCGAGTACCCGAAACGGTTGGACGTTTACAACTACTTGCAAGATTATTTCACGCGGTTTATTGCCGGCCAGTCGCCGGTCCAAATCCACTGGACTACACCCGTGGAGTCTGTCCTGAAGGAGTCTGGGAAGTGGTCTGTGCGGACTTCGCAGGGCGAAGTGGCTGAGTTTGATAATGTAATCGTGGCCACGGGCCACTTCAGTAAACCGTACATCCCTCGCGGGGTCAGGGGCCTCGAGGACTGGTTTGCGCACAAGGCAGCGATACATGCGCGTGATTTCCAGAACGCAGAGTTTAGCAGGGACAAGACCGTGGTCGTTATAGGGAACGCAAGTTCTGGCCAGGATATTGTGAACCAAGTCTCTTCAGTGGCCAAACATGTCTACCACAGTGTCAGTGCGCCCTCTGAGAGCGACTACATCTACGCTGGGGATCCAGTGATTGAACAAGTCGGGAAGATTGCTTCTGTGGATCTCAATTCGCGGTCAGTGACGTTGGAGGATGGGACTGTGATCTCAGGCGTGGACTACCTCGTGTATGCTACTGGATATCTGTACAATTTCCCGCTGTTGCCCGCCGAATGGCAACAACGGTTGCTTGTGGACGAGGGCAGGGCCGTACACGGTCTATGGGGGCACATCTCACCCCCCGAGGACCCAAGCATTGCGTTCGTTTTGATCCCTCAGCTGATTATCCCGTTCCCTCTTGCCGAGTTGCAAGCAGCACTGATCGTGCACATCTTTGAGGGGACAATATCCCCGCAAGAACAGGCCCCGGGCCCCTTCGATTCTAGCGTCGTGTTGGACAATTTGAAGGACGTGGCTTACTACCGGTGGCTCCAGGAACAGCTCGACGCAGCGAACGGCAGGTCCGCGTCTGTGTCGGACCCTGTGAGAGCACACTTTGAGCCCGTGTGGTGGGACGCGCACCACGAGTCTCTGCGTGCGAGCAGCAGCGCTGACAAGAGACGCAGAAACGACGTACTGCACGACCACACTTTACAGCTGCGGTCCCAGGGCAAATCCTACACGAACCAGTGACCGCAGAGGCTTTCTACTAAATGCCGCGGGGGCAGCAGTTGATTAAGACCGGCGCCCGAGAATCCGTCCCCGTCTGACAACATCCACACTCATATATACTACCACTCAAAAACCCGATCTTCTTTCCACCAAGCCACCGGTGTGAGACCGTTACGAGGCAACCATCCCATCGCCGTCGGTCCCGTCAGCGTCAGCGTCAGTGTCAGCGCCACCAGCAGACCGTCCACCATCAGTGTTACCGTCAGCATCGGACCCAACCTGTGGCACATTGCAGCGTGTCCCAAAGAGGAAATACCACCAGGAACAGAACGAAGAAATTTCCCGATTTTATTTCCGCGGAAATAAAAAAATCTGAAAAAAAAAGTTTTTCAAAAAAAAAACCGGACGACGAAAAGTTTTCGACCAAAAACAGAAGAGGAGAAACAGGAGAAGAGCTGCGAGAGGACAATCCCGCTATAACACCGCTTCGTGTCAGAATCAGATCTGGAGTTCTGTGGTAGAGGCAGGATCAGCTTTCGGAGTACTGGCGGGGTTGCGTTCAAAGCCAGAAGTGGGGAAAGTCAAGTATCAGAGGGATACACAGACGCAGGTACAGGTTCAGGTACAGATGGGCACGCCGCTGATGGAGAAGAGGGTTGAAGGTTACTCTTGCTCGCGGTGCAGGAAGCTGAAGAAGAAGTGTCTGCGTGAGGTGCCCGCGTGCAGCCACTGTCTGAGGGCGGAGGTCGTGTGCCACTACCCTGGGCGGGCGCCGCGGCGGACGAAGAGGGAGCTGGAGGAGGCTACGAGGCGGGGCGAGGGTCCCCGAAGAAAGAGGGGCAAGCCGCCGTTGCAGTTCCCAGATGCGGATGCTGCAAGGTCGCTGGAGGCTCTGCACAGGCCCGGGTCCGCGCCGGCAAACCCGCTGTCGACGTCTATCGGCAGTGACTTATCGATGCAGGGGCGCGCGCTGCCAGGCAGTCAGGTGTACGAGAATGTATCCTCGCTGATCTGTGCGTTGACAAATTCTATACCGGATTCGGACAGGCCGCAGGTGGAGGGGCAGGACCCGGCGACGGCCGCAGGAACAGCACAACAGCAGCAGAATGACAAGTACGCAGACGGTAGTGCAGAGTCGCATATTCTACACAAGCAGGCAGATCCGCCGCTCTCTAATATTCTTACTGGTTCCACAGAATCTACATTCGAAACTAATAAAAGTGCATTGTCGTCCTCGTACCAAACGGAGAGGCACCCGCTGAGCGACACGACGTCACCGGACAGTTGGCCACGCAATGGGCAGACGAAATTGGAAACCGTGCCCAACCAGTTACCGCCCTTTTCAATCTCGTCTCCAGCGTTCCACCCGAACAGCAACCTGATGGCGAAACATGGCAATAGCATGCCCCCGATGCTTTCCCAGCATGACATCTTTGCGGATCAGCAACATGACTTGGAGAAGGCGGACTCGACGCCCATTACTGCGGCGTCGATCGAGATCGCGACCGTGGGCAACGTGTTCAAGGGCGGCAGGTCGAGCCCCTGTGTGAACAGCAACGGCAGTTACAAAGCCATCGAGAGGGCGCTCCTAGATAGGTTCATCGCTGCTTACTTCCGGCACAACCACCGACTGTTCCCCATGATCGACAAGATCGCTTTCTTGAACCAGATTTCCTCGATAGGAGAGTTCAACTACGAACTCCTCTGCGAGCGGTTCGACAGTGTCTTCGTCTTCAAAGTGTACATGATCATGTCCATCGGCTGCACCACTTTGCGAAGGGCAGGCATGCTTCTGAAGGACGAGGAGGAACTCAGTGAACACCTCGCGTACCTTGCCATGCGCAATTTCTGCTACGTCATGAACTTGCAGAACATGGAGACAATCAGGTGTTTGCTCCTACTGGGGATATACTCCTTCTTTGAACCGAAGGGATGGTCCTCTTGGACCATTAGCGGTATCATCATGCGGCTCGCAATAGGTCTTGGACTCAACAGGCACATCATCGCTAAGAAACTGAAGACGATCCCAGTGATGGAACTCGAGGCACGGTACAGGGTTTTCTGGAGCGCGTACTGCTTCGAGCGACTCGTCGCGACGTGTCTCGGGAGGGTTTCTGCGATCGAGGACGACGACATCAGCATACCGTTCCCGCAGCCACTGTACGATGGGGAGAAGGAGGATATCGAGGTGACTAGGACGATGATCTCGCTGAGGAGGATGGGCGGCCGTATATACAAGCAGGTTCATTCGGTGAGCGTCGCCAAAAAGAACCTGAGCCTCGTGGACAAGAACAAGATTATTAGTGAGTTGAGAGAGGAGCTCGACGATGTCTACGAGCACGAGAAGGAGAAGATGGATAGACACAACGCGGAACACAAGTCCAGCGCGACAAGTGTGATTTCGTTTCACAGTTCCGGGATCTGGCTCGCCATGCGGTACTCGCAGCTGATGATTCTGCTGTACCGTCCTTCGACGCTGATCCCGAAACCGCCAATCGAATCTCTGTCCGTGTTGGGGCAGTTTTGTCTCGAGGCCTGGAAGCACACGTACACGCTGTACCAGAAAAGGTTGCTGCCTCTCAACTGGATCACTTTATTCAGGACGCTCACCATTTGCAACACAATCCTCTACTGTCTTTGCCAGTGGAGCATCGATCTGATAGAGAGCAAGATCGAGATCCAGCAGTGTGTTGAGATCCTGCAACATTTTGGCGAGAAGTGGGTGTTCGCGAGCAAATGTGCGGAGGTGTTCCAGAACGTCAGCAACACCATCCTAGATATCAGCCTCAGCGACGGGAAGGTGCCCAATATGGACAAACTAACGCACGAACTGTTTGGCGCATCCGATGCATACCACGACATCCTAGACGAGAACAACGTGGACGTCTCCTGGGTGGACAGACTCACGTAAAGTAGCACCCCCTGAACCTTATGACTCAATATTCTTTTAGACAGTAAATATGATAACGAAACACACACAGAGAGAGATAAAGCAACAACAATATAATAACCGGAGTATTAACTTTATTTAGCGGGAATGATCAGCATGCTCCCTACGCGGAACTCATTGTGATAGGAAACGGTTGCGCCCGTCTGAAATGCATAATAGGAGCAGACAACATGCAGTCACACTAAGCGTGCGTGGCCTGTAGTAAATATTTTATTCGCCTACTTACACACTTGAACGGCCCAATAACCTCATAAACGCGGATCCCCAAGTAACCGCATAACGCATAAGCCACGCCTGAGCAGAACAGGTACACCGTGCGGTACACCGTAGTGCGGTGCCGGCTATGCTCATTTTATTCTGCACGGACAGCGTACCCGAAACCCAAAAATGTTTGCTTAACAAATACCAGATCTGGGAAAAACGTTCGATTGCCTTCGAGAAAAGAAGTGAAAAATTTGAAGTATATAAGCACCTTGGTGGAAGGAACGATTGGAACTGTTCCTGTCTCGAGGGATTGTTCTGTTGTTGGTATCAACACGCCGTCAATTCTACAGAAACCTCAAGAAAATATGCCTTTTGTTAAGGACTTCACTCCAGTTGCCCTAGGTGACACCAACCTGTTCAAGCCAATTAAGATTGGTAACAGCCAGCTGCAGCACAGATGTGTGTTGCCTCCTCTAACGAGAATGAGGGCTCACCACCCGGGGAACGTCCCCAACAAGGACTGGGCCGTCGAGTACTACGACCAACGTTCCAGGAGACCAGGCACCATGCTTATCACGGAAGGTGCCTTCACGTGCCCTCAAGCTGGTGGTTACGACAACGCTCCAGGTATTTGGTCCGAGGAGCAAGTTGCCCAATGGAAGAAGATCTTCGCCAAGATTCACGAAAACAAGTCCTTTGTGTACGTGCAACTATGGGTTTTGGGTAGACAGTCCTACGCTGACACTTTGGCCAGAGACGGCTTGAGATACGACTCCGCCTCGGACAACGTGTACATGGACGAGGAGCAAAAGGAGAGAGCTTTGAAATCCAACAACCCACAGCACGGTATTACCAAGGACGAGATCAAGGAGTACATCAAGGCCTACGTTCACGCAGCCAAGAACTCCATTGCCGCGGGCGCCGATGGTGTTGAAATCCACAGTGCCAACGGCTACCTACTAAACCAATTCTTGGACCCTATCTCGAACCACAGAATTGACGAGTACGGTGGATCGATCGAAAACAGAGCCAGATTCACACTGGAGGTCGTGGACGCCCTCGTGGACGCCATTGGCGCCGACAAAGTCGGTATCAGATTCTCCCCATACGGTACCTTCGGTACCATGTCCGGTGGTGCAGAATGTTCAATTGTTGCCCAATACGCCTACGTTGTCGGTGAATTGCAGAAGAGAGCAAATGCAGGGAAACCCCTGGCCTTCATCCACTTGGTCGAGCCTCGTGTCACCAACCCATTCTTGACTGAAGGTGAAGGTGAGTATCACCAAGGTACCAACGACTTTGTCTACTCCATCTGGAAAGGCCCTGTCATCAGAGCCGGTAACCTGGCCCTACACCCAGAAGAGGTCAAGAAACTAGTCGAAGACGACAGAACGTTGATCGGTTACGGTAGATTCTGGATTGCCAACCCTGATATCGTCGACCGTATCGAGAAGGGCCAGCCTCTAAACAAGTACAACAGGGACGCTTTCTACTCCATGACCTCAGAAGGTTACTTGGACTACCCAACCTACGACGAAGCCGTCAAGTTGGGCTACTAGATGTAGTCGTTGAAGCCGTTCTCTTCAAATATAGGTGCCTCTCTCTTTCTCCCTCTCTAAGTATATGAAATATAGATTATTTGATTTTAGTTTTTTCGCTCTTGGACTCAAACGAGGTCTTGGTAGTTCCACTACCATCGATCAAGGATGAATGAGTCCGGGCAATTGGCTTAAAAGTAATGTGTTTATAAGATATGTATTTATCTATAAGTGTTTTGCAAAGAATTTACCTGCTGCTGAAGAGCTTGGTAATTTCCTAAAATATCGTTATTCGTAGTGTTGTTGTTGTTGTTGCTGTTGCTGCCCTGTTGTGTTGGCAATGGCTTCTGAGAGGCCAGTGGACGACCAAAGGTATTGTACTGATTCACATTAATACCCTGCGGATGTTGCTGCTGCTGCTGCTGCTGCATATGCTGGGGGTTCATGGGGCTATGCGCAAAATCACCTGTATTTTGCATTGGCGAGTATCCATACATTTGTTCTTGCGGTCTTTGCTGCTGCTGCTGCTGTGGGATTAGGTTACTGTGATTGTATGCATTGGGAACCATATTCCCATTATTGTGCGAGTACAGCTGCTGCTGCTGTTGTTGTTGTGGCTGCTGCTGCTGATTTGACATTTGATATGATGGGGATCCATTTTGGTTGATATTACTGCCTGGAAGGTTCGTCGTACTTTGATGAGGAGAGGGAGAATGAGACAGTAATGATTGAAAATACGTGTTTGCCACATTCCCCGTCTGGGCCAGATTCGATGAATTATTCGATGGATTGGTGCTCTCTCTCCGAGGAACAACTAAATGATTGCCGTGCAACGGTTGAGGTTGAAATCCCGCATACTGAGTGGGTGGAGAGCGGATCGGAAACGTGTTTTGTTGAACTAATGGTGGGTTCAAATGCGCTTGGCCCAACGTGTTTTGCTGCGACAGGGGTAACTGAGGTGAGAGCGACTTAACCCCTAGATCATTGGTATTGTAAATATTAGACTGCGGTATCGGACGGCCTGTAGGTTGTAACACTGGTAAATGCACTTGATTCTGTTGCTGCTGCATTGTAGGTTGAGGTGACAACACGGGCTGTTGTACTGTAGGCTGCGGAGATAAAATGGGCTGCTGCTGCTGCTGTTGTTGTTGTTGTCGAGGAAAATTCATGAATTGATCAGCTACTGGAGCTTGTTGATTTCCATAGCCTGTGGCATTTGGACTCAATACCTGATTACTGGTTGGTAAATCAACATGTTGCTGTTTCATCAAATAGTTGGCCGACCCTGTAGCAGTAGGCTTCAGTGGTTCTAAAGATGGTCCATTGGAGGAGCCTGCCGTTTGATTTCTATTAACATCGCTGGGGATACTCTGCTGGCTATTTACAGGGCTTGTTCCAATATGGCTACGAACCAGATAATTTGCAGAACCAGTTGCAGTAGGTTTCAACGGCTGCAAAACACCATCAGCTTGAGGAAGACCTTCTTGATTTAATTGTTGGTTGAATTCTTCACGCATGAAATGGTTGGTTGACCCTGTACTGGTGGGCTTCAGTGGCTGCAAGGATTCCAAAGGCTGCTGGGAACTGTTTGGTTGCCCTTGACTTATATTATTCAAGTAGAGCGGGGGGAACATAGATGCAGAGTCCGGCCCCCTAATCTGCTTGAAATGAGACAATGAATCTTGCATATCCTTCAAAACTTCTCTCTCCTCTTCTGTTTCTTGTTGCTCAGTAGGAAGTTTGGAAACGAGCGAGCTGTTGCTTTGCTTCTTCTTAGCCATTAGTTTGAGTAGCTGGTCCATAGGGAGTGAGAGGTCTAGGTCACCTTCCACAACAGAAGTGTCATCTTCAGGAGATTCAACTTCGTTATTAGCATTTGAGGGTTCACCTGCACATTCCGCTTCCTGGAAAGTGACGTTCTCAGAGAATCTGACTCTTTTATTTTTAAATACGACGTTGCTTATCCTTCTTCTTATTCTTTTACCTTGTGATTTCCCCGTTAATAGCAGAGAGGCAAAAGAGTCAAAGTCGACTTTCGCTGGGTCTCCATTTCCCTTATCTGTAGCTCCATTATCAGGCACCGTATCTTCCACTTCTTCATATACCTCAGCGTTGCTGCTGCTACTCAATATAGGCCTTGGCTTCGGTACCGTAGCTTTTTGTAGAATCATTCTTCTTGTCGGTTTGATTCCTTGTGTCAAAGCGACCGAAATCAATCTCAAAACGGCGAAAAACTGTCCAATGTTCAATGCATTTTTGCAAGTCCTGAATATCGTCATTATCCTTAATTTCAGTTCCTCAGTGATAGTAAAGTTATGCAAAAATTTGAAGATATCAATTAACCTGACCATTTTGCCGTGAGTTTTCATAGTGATATACTTGTACCACCTGAGATAAGTTCTAATCTCCTCGTGGGTTAGCTGAGTCTGTGAAAGTGACAATGGAACCTTCAAATCATCAGGGGTCTCCCTATAGTCGCTCCCTGAACCATCAACCACCTGGTGTTGCGGATCACTATTGTTCTGTTTTGCCGGAGGAATCATTTGTTGTGATAGCCCAAATGCGTTGGAGTCATGCCCTGCATTGTTACTAAACGGCGTGTGATTCTGAGCTGAAGTAGCGAATGGATTGTTCTTGCTCTTTGCAGTAGGGATGGTCTGACCAAAATTAAACGAGACCGAGGGAGGTGCTGCAGAATTATTGGTCCTG
The DNA here is from genome assembly GCF_000348985.1 of Huiozyma naganishii CBS 8797. NCBI lineage: Eukaryota > Fungi > Ascomycota > Saccharomycetes > Saccharomycetales > Saccharomycetaceae > Huiozyma > Huiozyma naganishii. The sequence goes on from NC_035926.1 coordinate 146,844, forward strand.
ACCTCTGAGTTATCACCACTAACACTTATCCCTGGCACATTCAGCCAGTCAAACGACATCTTGCAAGATTTATGTATGCTCGAGCGTCTTGACTCTAAAGGATCTATCTTTTAAAAGTAAGATAGAAAGATATTCTCACCCTTTTTTGACCTAATTCCGCCCAAAGTTTCCAGTGAAAACACACACCTAAATAAAATACTTTGTACCAGTCACAGATTCACAAAGCACTGCTAGCAATCTCCCAGTTCTCTAATCCAAAGTTTTGCCAATCACCTTATTCTGGTTCCCTGGGAACTTTGATTCAAAAAGAACTGGAAAATAAAAGTTACTCAAACTCTCTTTACCCGGAAAGATTGATCCAGGTGCGCAAGGTACTTTGACACAGAGTGTGTTGGATACTGTATATTAGATCAAGCAGCGAGCGTCGTTTTGTTGGCTCGTGCAGTTTTATTTACCTGTATATTGGGTCACCACTTTCGATCTTCCGATTGGCAGCGTAGAACTGGTCATACAGTTTCTGCTTTGCAGAAGATTTTTTGGGCTTGGAATTTGCTTCGCGTTTGGGCTTGGTAACGTTAAACTCCGGTTTGTTTGTTGGTGGTAAGTTGGCGATGGCTATTCGGTGCAATTCATCGTAGTCTTTCAGGGCGAGTGACTTTTTTGGCGGCGAACGCTTTTTCTGTACAGGAACGGCAGACAGATTTCTTGTGCTGGTTATAGGAAGAGTAGAGGGATGGCTGTTTTGGCGGGTTGTATATTCAGCTTCTCGTCGAGATATCAGCAGGTGTTGATCAGCCAACTCGTCAGTATCAGGTAATATGTAGTTTGTCATAATATTGATCTTTCGGTGCTTGCCCATCTTAACCTCTTGAATGTACTCTGCAATGTTATACTCTGCGTCATTTCTGTCCCTGGCAAGTTTCTCCGACGTAAGCTCTCGAATGTACTCTCGTTCCAGTCTTCCAATTTCTTTCGAGTCCGTTTGAACCTGCATTCTTAGGAAATAATCGAGGAAAGACTTTGAGTAGGACTTGTTGTAGAATTCCAATACAGGTTCACGAGGAGAGTACGGTAATTTGAACACGTCAACATCATCGACCGGCGCCCCTAATTGAAAGCCTTCCGTAGACAGAAGCTCAACAATGTTCTTCGTCTCGCCGTGTGGGATTGGAGTAGGGCTAGATGGTGTTACGCAATCCATGTTCACCTCCTTTCGCATTACTGTGTCGATATCGACAGCAGAGAAAAATGCACAGTTCTGCGGGAGATCATCAATACCAATCTGTTCGCAGAATATTGCCCTCGTCCACAAATTGCTGATTTGTAATGCAAGAGCCACCCGATATTTATCCTCCTCCGCTGCCAAGTATCTGATCTCGTCATGGATAGATATGCAGAATCTTGCGCGCAGGCCATACTTCGCTATCAGGTAGTTCATTGAACAACACAATAGATGTAAGTAGTCCACACCCGATGATTGAATGACCCAATTGATCCTTGACGGTAAAAATGAATTTGCTTTCAGATTTTGCTTCATCAAGGACGACGTAATACTACAACCAAGTACCGGAGTTCGAGGTTGATCTTGTTCTGCAATATTCTCCAACTTGTTAAACACGATTGACTCTGAACCACCATACCAAAACTTTTGGAACACTTTCGATCGCTTCGACTTTCCCTTTGTATTTTCATATAAACTCACCGCCGTATTCTTAGCGCCCGTTTCCGTCAGAGTAGGACTAAATTTTTTCAGCAATTGACCTGCAAACTTGACGCCAGCACCGTAAATCCTACCGTAATTAAAAATCTTCGCTTCATTACGCGAACAACCCAATATCTTTGCTGTTTTTGTGTGCAAATCTGTACCCTCATGTTTGGTACCTTCTAAACACATCCAACCCATGGCCGTGCCACCGTGTAAATTAAATACGGAATCGCCGACAAGTGAGGCAATCCACAACTCCTCGCTGTCAACATCGGCCCCAACAAAACAGTACCCATCCGGCGCCTTTACTTGAGCCTTCAATTCTGAACCAATCCTATTTGCTTTAGCATTTGAAGCAGTCAACCAAGTATTTTCTACTGCTCTTCTTGTTACCGTGCCCATTGGGATAATTTGAGGTAAAATAATTCCTAAATCGTCTTTACCGGAACTTCTGTTCCCACTCTTCAAAAGTTTAAACTGGTCCGGGAATGCCTTTTTAGAGACAACAAATTGAGATGTTATCCGCTCCCTAGCAGACATCCAATAAGAACCAGATGAGTTAATCCTTAGAGCCTCCAGAGCGTAAGGAGAACCAGATGTTAGAATGCCTTTTTCGAAATAATGGATGTAAGGTTTGCTAAGCAACGTGGTACAGTTCATGGTTGGTCCATCCGGATGAGGAATTCTGAACAAGACTTCACCTGTCACATTGTACTCATCCTCATACTCCAGCTGTGATTCTTTATCAACACATAGATAATTTTTGGATTCAAAATTCTCTTTCAAATGAATAGGTACAGTAAAGCACCATCCATGAAATTTTGTCCAAACTACGGGATAACCTTCCCAGGATAGCTTAAAAAAGATAGGAATTTTCCTAGTTTTTATGGTCACTTGAGGTTTTTGTGATTGACCACTTGGAAACAATGACCTGTACCATTCAGGATATCCTGGCTTTTTCTGATTTTTATATGGAACACCTTTCTTGGTCATGCGAACAGGGGCAATGGTCCAATCAAGCTGTTTCAACCAAGGGTCATTCTTGACCTTTTCTGCCAACACATCGGCGTCTTCATCCTTTAGCTTGACAAGATCTTCGATTATTTGGATTATCTTACCCTCAATTTGCTCCTTCGATGATTGGTATAAAGATTCTGACCGTTGAACGTAATCGTGCCACTTTTCGCAGGAGGTGGGTAAAATACAACTGCTCAGTGATTTCAAAGCACCAAAAGAAACTGGGTGTGGGCACTTTTGCAGAAACAAGGGAAATACTTTATCAAAAACTTTCGAAGTGCACTCGACATCTGTAGCACAATATCCCATCAGTTTCTGAAAATTGCCGATAACAACGTTTTTATGCTCGGCTGCGAAAAAATCCCTGGGCTCCTTGTCCATTTTAATTCCACAATGAAATTCAGTAACGTCCCGCAAAGAGTTCATAGAGGACACCATGAGCCATGGATCATCTAACGCATCAATATCCTGATCTGCTTGGCGCTCCTCTTCAGTAGCAAGCGGATCTTCCTCCATTCGCTTCTTTCTTTTTTTATTTAGCATGTAAAGAGGCCTCTGTCTTGAGGCTAGGCCACAAGAAGCAACATGAAGCGATTGGGTATCCAAAAAAAAGGAATTTGAAGGTGTGAAATTGTATTCCTCAAGCACTCTAGCTCTGTCATATGCCACATTATGCCCAATAACCAGTTTATTTTCATTGGCAGGATTCAGAGGAATCAGATGTTCGAATTTTTCGCTGGCAGGATCACATATATAAGGCGAGCACCATGAATACCATGCTCTATCTGAGACAGCGGTCGCTAATGTCGGATAATGCGAAATCTTGTACAAAGTTTCCACATCAAATACAATTGTGTTTTCCTCAGGTACAGGTACACTTTTGGGCTTCTTTCCCGGCTCATATTTTGTCCAACCTGCTTTACGGATCCATTTGTTGGGCTTTTTTGGTAATGCATCAAATTTGTGCATTGCCATGGATTTATAAGGCTCCGATGCAAAATGCCCTAGTTTCTGGAAGTGCTCATCTAGCGAATTCCCTTGCAACTTGGGCACATCAAAGGAGATTGGCTCGGTGATGGCAGTCTTCTTACCCAGCAAGTCATGGCTCTTTAAAGAATATTTTGCCAGCTTTAACAGTTGATCCCTCTTTTCCGGAGTTAACGTCAGGGTTTTTTTGTCTTTTTGAAGACCAAATAGTTGAGCATGTAACGAATTGCTTAAATACTGGATACCGACGGAATTAATTCTCGGCTCCTCCTTATACTTGGAATAGTCATTTGTTGCTTTATCATTAACAATTGAATAGTGACGTCGGATACGATTGGGGTATAAAAATCCCAATGCGAAAGGCTGCTTGTGAACAAACCGGCATTTCTGCAGAGATAATTTGGAAAGCATCTCGACTAATTTTCAGGTAACGCTACAGTCCATGAAAGCTCGCTGATTGTGTACAAAATGGAGAATTTGCGCTGGTCACAATAAAACGGGCGGGACAGGGGTCTTTTTCGAATGAATTGACTGACAACTCATTGCTCATTATGTCTTTTCATACTTTTTTAAACATGTATATTTTTGTTTATTTTTTCTTTACTTGGTACTTTCTTCTCTGTGGTCAAGCCCCGATTAACAGGTACCGAACAAGTTGCCTAGGTAGAGCTGCGAAAATCAACCATGATAGATCAAACGCAATTAGTGCTAATATGTTTTTGGTATTTGAGGTTTTAAGTGCACAACATTCGATACTCCGCAGTAGCATGCATGTTCCAAACTATAACTTTGGCATTGCTGCGTCAAGGCCGTGGTCCTGCGCTTCAAATTGGAATTAAAACTTTAAACAAGTCAAGAAAGTTTGTTACATACAAACTTAGAGTTTGATCGGGTCCAACTGGTACCAAAACTCGCTCAAAATCCAACAGCTCATGTGACCTAAGCAACTGAATATAGCAAAGCACCTTTTACCAAAAAGTGTACAAAAAACGCGCAAGTGGTTTAGTGGTAAAATCCAACGTTGCCATCGTTGGGCCCCCGGTTCGATTCCGGGCTTGCGCATTTTATTTTTTCTTGTTTTGGCGAGAATCTTTTTACTGTTTGATAGGGAAGGGCGCTAGGGCTTCAACAGTGTTTTTGCTTCCCATAGACAACCTCTCAAATACTTACGAGAGAACCAGTACCCTGTATTAAAGAAACAATGCCAAATCCAGAATAAAACCAGCGACAATTACTGCGGGAACACTAGCTCCCTAAGAGGGAGATGTTGACCTTGCCCTATTTCCCAGCTGACATAAGCCAAGTTTTCTCGTTCTTACTCTCTCACCGGGCTGCTGTCAAAAATCAGGAGTATCGGGTATGCACTGAGAGTAGGAAGATGATACCATTGAAGCCTGTTTCTTTCAACAACCGTGAACACCGTACTCTGACTATTTTGTTATCGGGCAGCGATTTCCATATCGGGAAATTTGATGCGGTGCGTCTCTAATGAGCAGGAAAGCAGTGCAATGTCCGTTATCGGTGTTCACAGGCTTATGGAACCGGAGACGCGCCGTGTTGAGATCGCATTGTTAGCTTGCTGTATACCTCCCTCTTTCCCCTCAATCTCAAACGTGTGTCTTATCTGCTGATACGTAATAAAAGGTCCCACAGCAGATCTTTTATCGCGAAATTGTAGGGGTAGAATTGGATGATGCTGGTAGTGCGGTACAATACCCTATAATGCGATGCAGAGGGGTATCGTTGAAGAAATGTAATACTATTAAACCACAGGTACGGTATCAGTCGTAACTGCGACATTTCATCATTCTTATCTATCACTTTCATTTTTCAATTGATACTATTTTTATTTGGAGCTTCCAACGTGCTTGAGGACTACATATGCAGTTCTCTGTACATATATTTATACGGAGTTATCTTAATGGTTATGATTAGTGGTCGTGTACATGTTTTGGGATTTATAGGTTAAGCAAGAAGTAGACATCCAACGTCACAGCAACAGCAACAATGAGTATAGATAAAAAAGATGACAACTTCGTAGTCATAGAGCCTGCAGTCTCTATCAGTGAGGGTCATTCAGATGATCTTTACAATCTGGCAAGTCGAGTAAGGACCGTGAGGTCCCATACTGGTGCCGGTGAGGTCAACTACATCAACTCCGTGCAATCGGTTTCCGATAACCAACTGCTGGCAGAGATTGGTTACAAACCGGAGTTGAAGAGACAGTTTTCCACTTTACAAGTATTTGGTATTGCATTCTCCATCATGGGGTTGCTGCCATCGATTGCTTCCGTTATGGCTGGTGGGCTCGCTGGCGGGCCAGTCAGTCTGGTTTGGGGCTGGTTCAGTTCGTGTATCGGGATTTTGATTGTCGGGATCACCATGGCGGAAAACGCTAGCGCCATCCCTACAGCTGGTGGGATGTACTATTGGACTTATTACTATGCTCCCAAAAAATACAAGGCAGTACTGTCCTTTGTTGTTGGCTGCTCTAACTCATTGGCCCTGGTGGCCAGTTGTTGCTCCATCAATTATGGGTTTGCAGAAGAAGTGATGGCTGCCGTCTTCTTAACGTATGATGGTGCCGTCACAGTGACGAGTGGTAAGCTCTATGGTATTTTCGCAGGTGCCACTGTCGTAATGGCAATGTGTACGTGTGTTGCGTCGGGAGCAATAGCAAGGTTACAGACGGTGAGTATAGTGTCGAACATTTTTATCATTATTTTGTTTGTTATTGCTGTACCGATCGGAACCAAGGCGAACATAGGCCACTTCAATGACGGTAAGTACATATTTGGTCACTTTGAGAATTTATCTGATTGGAACAATGGGTTTCTATTTTTCTTGGCAGGGTTTATGCCAGCAGCTTGGACTATCAGTTCTTTTGATTCATGTGTTCACCAGTCAGAAGAGGCGAAAGATGCTAAGAAGTCAGTTCCTATCGGAATCATCGGATCCATCACAGCATGTTGGATATTGGGGTTTCTGATTATTATTTGCTTGTGTGCTTGCATGGACACTGATTTAGACCGTCTAGTTAACAGTGATACCGGTTTCGCCATGGCACAAATTATTTTTGACTCCTTGGGAAAAAGATGGGCTATCGCATTCATGGCGCTAATAGCCTTCTGCCAGTTTCTAATGGGCGCATCCATTGTCACAGCTATATCAAGACAGATTTGGGCATTTGCTCGTGATGATGGATTGCCATTTTCGAATCTGATCAAATACGTCGATAAAAGGTACCAAGTCCCATTCAATTCAGTTATTGCAGCAGCTATTACTTCTCTGTTATTAGGGTTGTTATGTCTGATCAACTCTCAAGCAACTGCAGCTTTATTCTCCTTGTCTGTTGCGGGTGGTTACATTGCTTATTTGATCCCAACTGTTCTGAGACTGACTGTCGGTAGAGATGTATTCCGTCCAGGCCCGTTTTACCTGGGTAAATTTTGGTCACCGATCGTCGCCTGGAGCAGCGTGGTTTTCGAAATATGGATAATTTTATTGGAGATGTTCCCAGCACAACAGCACCATATCGACAAATCTACAATGAACTACTCATGTGTGATCGGGCCTGGTACGTGCTTACTGGCCTGGATTTATTATCGGGTTTGGAAACATAGAGAATATATTGGTCCCAAGTCTAACCTTTCAGACGAAGATTATAAGGAAGCGTTAGGACCTGCTGTTCTTGATGATATTATAATGGGAATGGAACCTTGAATTCTTTCCCTAATGCATGGGTGGGTTATTATATATATTATTAGACTATGAAGTTATTTTTTTAATTGGCGGCAGTCAAAATGTTGTCTTTTCTCTTCGAACCCAACAGGTTGAATCATCAATTCTGATACCCAGCTTATCCCTCAACGTTTCATACACACACACATTTATAAATATATGTATTAAGATGATATATGTGTACATATTGCTATTGTAGTAGGGACAGAGAGGATGAAAATAAACATTACAAACTAAAAAAATACAGTAATAAAGAGTGATGATATCTTTTCAATTTTAAAGATTATATCGGGTAGGAGAGTTTATGGAACTGAATTACCATTCGGCGGCATCAGTGTTCTCTTCAGCCCATTCAGAAGCACCGGCTTGTTCTTCGGTGACTTCCTCCTTGGACTCTTCCTCAGCACCTTCGATAGCCTCTTCAGCAACCTGCTGTTCGACTTCTTCTGGGTTTCTGTAGAAGTATAAATCTGGCATGATGGACCATGGCTGAGTTCTGTCAACCAAAGTACCTCTTAATCTTAGAACTTCTCTGGCCAACAAGTACCAGATCAAACCGATGGAGTGCTTACCTCTGTTGTTACATGGGATGGCAACGTCAACGTATTCGGATGGGGAGTCTAGATCGGTCAAAGCGATGACTGGAATGTTAACGTAGGAAGCTTCCTTGACGGCCTGGGCATCGGATCTTGGGTCGGTGACAATAACAATTCTTGGTTCCTTGAAAGAACGGGTGATGTAGTTAGTGAAGGAACCTGGGGTGAATCTACCAGCAATGGCGGTGGCACCAGTGTGGGCAGCGTACTTTAGGACGGCTCTTTGACCGTATGTTCTGGAGGAGATAGCAACGACATCGTCAGCGTTTGGAATGGCAGCGATGATTCTGGCGGCCAAGACGATCTTTTCCCAAGTCTTACCGACGTTGATGACGTGGACACCGTCTGGTCTGGCGTTGAAAACGTATGGTTCTTGGTGGACCTAAAAGGAAAATGAAAAACGGGAACCATTATAATGGAAGTGAATATTCTGTTAGTAAAAAAGAAATCCCACAGTCTGTGTATTTGGGCTGGAAATAGTATATGTTCGACTGTTATAGTTTCTGCTTCTTGTCTGCAAACCAACAAAGTTCCATCACTTCTGAAAAAACAAAAAATAGACAGATCTAAGGACGCTCTACAAGCGGGACGTACAACAATCAATATACCAATTCACATGTCGTGAGCTGAAGTAGACATAAGCATGCGCGTGTACCAATCGTTCATTATAATTTCCACCCATAAAATAAATCTGTCAACATACTTGAACGTTTCTAGCACCCAAATGGGCGTTAGCAGCCAACAATAATTGGGCGTCTTCTGGAGTCAAGTCAAAGGTAGCTGGCAGGGACATCTTCGCTGAACTTTATGGACTGTATTGGATGTTTCAAACGGAGCTCAATCTTGATCTTTAAAATTATGTAACCAGTTCACTTGCGCTAGTATAGACCGTAGTTAAGTTACCCAGTGGCCGAATATTGATACTGGTCTAAAGTGAAAAATTCACTGGGCTCCCTCCAACAGAACGGCTAGGCAGAGAGCACTTCCCCCGTCTAGGCAGAGCTCACCGTTTTCCAGACGGGCAGAAACAGAATCCCCCGAGCCCGGGCAGACCGCAACCAGCCTGGCCCCAGACGGAGCATCCCGCCCAACAGCCCCACGGGCGTCACAGACCCTGCAAGCACGCCGTATTCCCCGCCCTACATACTGCGCTGACCGCCGCGCTGTGTGTTTGTTTCGGTGCGAACAACTGGTAATTTTCAGGATCTGAGCGGCCAAAGCACCAAATTACCAAAATAAGAAATTATTTGAAAGCAACAAAAAATATGAATAAATAAATGTACGGATGCAAAAGACATGTTTTGTGACTGCTTCTGCACCCAAAAATGAGAAAAACTCGAAATTGTGGGTGTCTGATATGCCCGCTGTATAGAGTAGGCAAAGGGTATTATTATTTCCCCAGACTAGCATATGGACTACTATGGGCCGATCGAGACAGCTCTTAAGGTTTGTCAGAGAGGAATGAAATCTCCGCTGCTTTTCCACACCTCTGTGAACAGTCTGTTATAGCTTTTAGAGAATACTACCCATGCTCTTGAACGATATTTTGAGGTGGATCCTGAAGGGTCTACCGAATTTCCAAGAGGGTACCGATGCAGATCTCGAAAGGAGAAGAGAAAATGTAACCAAGTATACATTATGGTGTTTTTGCTTTACTACACTGATTATCTGTTTTTTGCAGCCTAGCTGGTACCTGTTTTCCATGACGAGGAGGTATTTTAGGATTTCTTACAAAATAAAGCATCGTCTTCTGAGGCAACATATGTGGGTACACCGACTGAAAATTTACCACAACAAATCCCTGCAACAATTCCTTATCTGGACCATAGTTTGTACTGTGTTCTCTGTCTACGGTGCAAGGCAGGATCTTTTACAGATAACGAAAAGGTTTGGAAGAGTATCCGTGGCGCTTATGCCACCGCTGCTATTCCTGACGTTGAAACCTTCACCGTTGCCGCATACTTTGTACTTGACTCTACTGCCGCTTCATAAATGGATTTCCCGGATAGTGGTACTGGCAGCTGTAGTACACACATTACTGTACGTGTATTACATGCACTCAAAGGGCGTACTTTTACTTAAAATGAAGAAGCTGGCAAATATCTACGGTGTGGCAGCAATGGCATTGTTGATTCTAATTGCTGTTACATCTTTGCGGGCGGTGCGACGCATTAATTTTAAATTATTCTACATTGTTCATTATCTCAGCACCTGGGCATCCATTTTCTGTGTCTACCTTCATGCTAGACCTGGTGTCCCCTACTACACCGCACTGAATTGCGTTGTGCTTGTGGGTCAGATACTGTACCGATTAGCACACACGAGCACTACAATACCCAAAATCACGCATATATCACCCTCACTGACTCTGTTTGAGTTCCCACTCTCAGATTTAGCCAAACTACCAATTTTACCCTCGTCCCACGTTCGTATTCAAATAAGAAGCAAGAATGTTTGGAAGCGCATTTTCAATAACACTGTGCCGCTAACGCACCCATTCACCCTGGTCAACTTACCCACGGAAGATCCCGTGCGGTTACTTATTCGTACTGGGAATTTCACACTCCTTCAGGGCGAGGAGTACGACATTACAGGTACTTTTGAACCCGTACTGAACTTTATATCCAAGGATCCATTACCATGGGCAAGTATGAACCCATACCAGATTCGATCCGCTCAGTTGAAATGCTCCCCGTTACATTACATAATTAATGCTCAGACGGTACTAATTTGTGTTGGTGGATCAGCAATCTCGTTTGGACTGCCATTGCTGCGTATTTTGAACTTCAATGGTGTCAAAGTCAGGTTACTGTGGGTTACGAGAGACTACCGAGATTTGAAGTTTTTAAACTATCACAAGAACTATCTTGAAGGACTGGAAATTTATATAAGTGGGAATATTGAGAACGATCAAGACTTACAGCTGGATTATTATGACCAAGATGACGATATCGAAAATATGATGAATGAGACTAATTTCCTAAATACAGGTCTGACCGAAACGAACGCATTAGTACCAAACAATCACAATTCAACCACGTACGGCAGCACCAGTGACAATGATGAAATAGATTTCACCAACAGTTTTAAGAGGAAAAAATCAAAGTCTCAACTCAATTTGGATAATTTGTTCATTGAACAATCGACTCATCGACTTAAATTACAAGATGTCTTCCGTAAATCTGTCGAAGTAGAACCACCACTGGAATCGCCTGAAATCACCAAAATCAAAATTCCGTCGTGTGTAAAAGTCAGCTATGGTCGGCCGAAACTAGATAGTTCCCATCTTCAATGGTGCTTAGAGAAAGAATGTGACTCTGAAGTTGATTTAGCAGATAACCAGTGCCCGATTCACGAAGAGCAGGATATATCTTCGGCGTTATCTCAGGTATGGATTGTAGCGGCGGGACCGCAAGGTCTTGTTGAAAATTCAAGGAGATGGGCTACAGACTGTGGCTTGAGATTCCATGCAGAGTCTTTTGTGATTTGATAGAATTAATATAATGGTGTTCAGTACATGTGACAATTCTTTCTCAAAATCGACAAAAAACGAGCTAGCATACGTCAACTTTGTCTTAAACATCTCATTCTGATCTAACCCTACCATTAGACTGAAGGTTATTCAGCGGACTAACCTGAACTCATAGCTTAAAAAGAGGGAGTTGAGCTATTGACAAAGTTTACGCTTCAACCATTCATTTAATCCACCTATCATCACTGTCGGTACAAGACATGTGCTTATTTATTGCATCTCTACATACTTGTCTGTAGCTACAACCGAAGCTTCTACAGAGCTGTTATCCAGCGATGCTTGTCTTTTTTTGTTGTTACGTGAATCATGCAGATTTTGGATATATAGAAATTATTTCAGGAGGAGAGGATAAGTATACCCTTATTACCTCATTAAATGCAAATATGTATAGTAGATTCGGGGAATAAAACTTTGGGGAACAATCCTCTGGAGACCATGTCTTCAGGGAAAATGGTACTCCTTTCTCTCATAAAGTTGGAAACTTCTTGGAGAAAAAAGAGAATATTAATTGTGGAAAGCTTTCTACAGCGAAACCTGGGAAAAGGCAAAGGTCTTCACGTCGAACATTTCCTAGTCGACCCTTATAACTGAAGATTTTTGCTTTAATGCTTCCTTGATGATGACTATTTTCTCCATGAAATTACTTTCTGGGTAACTGGGGATTGTACCATACTTCAAAACTTCTACCAGGGGATACGTCAAACTTTCATGAGATGGGGAAATATACGTGACCAGTTTCCCACCTTCTGAGATTGCCAGTTTGTGGTGATCTTTGAAGTTGAACTGGAAAGTACCATCGCTTAACTCAAACATGACAAATGTTTTGTATCTCGTGTACCTTCTTAAAAAGACGTCATCCTTGTGATACTCTTCCCTTCCAAATGTTGAAACCCTGCTCAAGTTTGCCTTCATGTACTTTGAAAAAAAATCAACCACCTCCAAGTGTCTCAAAAGCTCCTGTGGTTTTTCCTTCAGTAAGTAATGACTTGCAACCCAACCTTCACTTTTATCATAACTAATATACCAAAACTCTTCCGCATCTGCCAAGCGAAGGACTGTGCAGCCGTTGTTGAACAAAACCCCAATATCTTCCGTGGACAATTGGTAAGAAAACCCGTGTTTGTTGGAGTAGTCTACCCATTTAGTAACAATCATTGGATGCTTGATAGGAGGTAATCTAGAAGGTGGTAACCCGCCCATCTTTTTCTGTGCCTCTGCCTCCAGGATACCGTTGAGAGTCAAACTGCATTCACTGGCCAATATTCTTAGAGATATCTCCGATTTGATGACGTTTGTCGAGTTAGCTACCAGGTCTTTCTTCAAAGTTGCCTGTTTTGCTCTTCTTATTCTCGATTCCCTGGCCAAGTCGTTTAGCTTTCTTTGTGCGTCTAGATCGACAATTTCTTGGTATTTATTTCTAGTATCGCCAGGTGACAGGGATTGCGGCAGTATAGTACTTGGTCTGTAATATGAGGAGCCAAGTTTGTCGACATCTTCCGGAAGTTGCTGTATGGATACCTGCTGCCAGTCCTTTGCCTTGTTCAACAGACCGGATCTCTCCAGACAGTTTTGAAAGTTAATGTAGGACTCTTCTGCTGATATTATTTGTTCATAGTTTGGGTCCTCCGACATTACCGTACTCAGGGTGCACGATGGGAAAATACCTCTAAACCACACGTAGTCTATTATTTCTTCGATGGAAGGTCTTTCTAGAGGGTCAGTGGATAAAATATCGTGGATCAAAGTTTTCGCCTCGTTTGAGATGTATTTATCTTTGGGGAATGCGAAGTCGCGGTTTTTGATCCTTTCGTATATCATGTTGACATCCTTAGATTGGAAAGGTGGTTTGCCGATTAGTAAAGCGTATATCATCACACCAATGGACCAAATATCGACCTCGTACGAGTGTCCTGAATGTTTACCCATTAAAACTTCCGGCGCAATGTAATTGGGTGTACCGCAAACGGTGTATTTACGTTCTCTATCGTTTGCCAGGACGGCAGCGAGACCAAAATCACCAATCTTCAAGTTATAATTCTTGTCAAAGAATATATTACCCAATTTCAAATCTCTATGGATCACTCTTCTTGAATGCATGTATTTGATGGCACCACAGATTTGTGTCATAAAATATCTGACCTCTGGTTCTGTGACAGTCCTTCTTTTCTTCAACAACTCCATCAGGGATCCATTGGGACATATTTCCAACAGGATGTACACGTTGGTATCGTCCTCAAAACAGTCGATGAATTGGACCACGTTGAAATGTCTCATACTTTTATGGATTTGAATCTCTGAAAGTAGCTTCTTTCTAGTCTTCTCGGATTTGATGGAGATCTTGGCAACGGTCTTGGCAGCAAATATCTTACCACTCTCATCTTTAATCTGGAAACAACGGGCAAACCCACCTTCCCCCAAGAAATGTCCCCTGTGGTAATCTCTCCCCCTAGTTTTGATCAAAGATGGTGGAGTCTTACACAGTGCGGACAATTTTTCCTTCTTCTTCTTAACAGGTGGCTGCTGGTCTTGAAGATGAGGATTTTGTTGCTGGAAATCAACTCTTTTGTGATTACTGTGCGGCACATTCTCCTTATTTTCGAGATGTTGTGCTGACGAGTGAGCTGCATTTTTGACCGGTGTTTGAACTGCATTTGACCGTGTGTTCAATTGCCTTTCATTGATCGATTGCAATGGAGCCAGGGACATAATTTCTTTTTCCCTTTCCCGCTGGTACTTTCGGTGATCGAGGAGACGTTAGTTGCTTGTTATCGTCAACTTGCAACTTTCACTTAAGCCTCTTCTTTTGTGTCACCACCGTCGAGTGAAAAAAAAAAAGTTGTCTAAAAGTGGAAAATTGAAAACAAATAAAATATTGTGATCCACCAAGTGAGTAGTATAGATGGATAGGTAAACTCAGACGTATGTTCTTCAACTACAACAGGGCAGGTAGATGGATATAGCTTTTTTCCTTCTTTTCCGGAGTAGGAGGGTCCCTGAAAGATCTCTGGTCAAAGCACAATCTTGAAACAGTAAAACGGTTGATGAGTTAGAAGAAATATTTCTTTTCAGGAACGTCGAGCTGTACGGTTATATATTTTCAGTCCTACAAAAGGAATTGGGAGATATATATATATATAGATAGGTGTTTCAGATCTATATATACAACTGGGGGAAGGGGTGATGGTGAGAACCGCAAGGGAAAAGAGTAAATCTAATCGTAATATAACACTCTGTTCACACAGTGAAAATTTTCGATATTTTCCAAAAGAAAGAATTCGATGTTTACCGCTTTCCGCATTCGGCGATGTTTTCCTCGAGCCGGTTTGGGAAATGTAGTGAACTCGTAGGGTTTTGACCAGAGAGGCCTCTGTGTACCGGCAACAGCAGCGGACTGGGTACACTCGCTGTTGCCTTGAGGAAACAGCTGCTCCGTATTTCTTTTACTCTCGCTGTTTATTGGTTTTGAACTTATTGCAAGACTTGTATCCATGCTGCCCTTCATGAAAGAGGCAGCAGGATTCAATGCTAAGTAGCGCTTTGTCCCCCTTTTTGTTTCCCCTCTGAAGGGCTAGTCCCAGAACTTGCCTTTTGTATGTTCAGAAGAGGGAAAACAACATTTACATATCATGCATTGGCGCATTTCCTGCTCATCCACAGTATCGCAAGTAGAATCTATCAAGAACAATTGATGTTCTGGAATGTGCTACAGCCGTAAAAATACTACAGTAAGATCACATTGTCATCAAGTGCTTGTAAATGCACCACTGACGTGAGATATACGAGTACTTCTCTCTACATAGTACACCCTCTCTATTTTCTTAGTACTAGGCATATTTTAAAAACAAACAAACAGAACGAAACCGAAAGCTCCCCTCTTTACCAGGTACATAGCAAACACAAGCAGAAACTGCAATCTGATGGGTCGAACAGTGTGTGGCCCTGCCAAATGTACTAAGTTTTACGTTATTCGCTAATAACTACCCGATAATGGGATGGGTGAAACTCTTGGTTTCTAAGAAAGAGTCGGAGCTGGTCGCGTGCCCTCCACGCAACACGGATCACTGAACAGAAATCGCTCACCAATGCGTAGTGCAGGGGTATCCAACCAGTTTGGAGTTAATTGCTCCATCGCATGCCAGTGCTAAACCCCATTGCGCGCACTACCTGACCGCCTCACCTCCCCCCCTCGGGACTGCCTTCTCAAACCGAAGTCACATGACTTTTCCGCTACTTCTAAAATTTTTCTCTCTATTTCTGCGGTTCTTCTCCTCTATAACGGGGACGATGCAGAATTTTTGTGACGTGATGCCGCCCGGTTTGTTGAACTTCAGTGCGATTTGGCATCAGTGGGACCTGCGTTCGAGGTGAATCTCCCCCGGGGCTCTGTTTTATGGTACGATGACCACTGGAACGTGGAACGGTAAGGAAAGCAGCTCTGATTCTGCGTCTGATGAGAATTTGAGTTTGAAAAGACGCGCAGAGAATAAAGCATCGCGTGCTGTACTGATGGATTCGAGCGAGGAGGATATCCCCCTGTCACAGAAAACAACGCGGAAGAAACACAAGAAACACAAGAAACGTAAGTTAAAAAAGGAGGAGAAAGAGGAGGAGACCAAACCTAGTTACGACAGCGATGAGAATCTGTCTGCATTGCCCAGGAAGAAAGTCAAGACGGTTAAACGCGAGGAATCTTCCTCGGGATCCCCCGACGAGTCCGCTGTCAAGAGGGAGAAAGACGAGGAGGCGGAGGCGGAGGCTGCAGCTGAGTACAAGTGGTGGGAGGAACAAAACAACGACGATTCAATCAAGTGGACCACTTTAAAGCACAACGGTGTCATGTTCCCGCCGGATTACCAGCCGTTGCCCTCGCACGTGAAACTGTACTACGATAGGAAACCCGTGGATTTGCCCCTGCCAGCGGAGGAAGTGGCCGGGTTTTACGCGGCACTGTTGGGCACTCAGCACGCTGAAAACACGATTTTCCAAAAGAACTTCTTCCAGGATTTCTTGCAGATCCTGAGGGAGAACGGTGGTGCCCTAAATGGGATTAACATTGTGCTGTTTGATAAATGTGACTTCAGCAAGATCCATGGGTACTTGGAACAGAAAAAGGAGGAGAAAAGGCAACTTAGTGCACAGGAGAGGAAACAACTGCGACAAGCGAAGGCCGAGGAGGAGGAACCGTACAAGTTCTGCGAGCTGGATGGCCGCCGTGAACAAGTCGGTAACTTCCGCGTGGAACCACCGGACTTGTTCAGAGGCCGTGGTGCGCACCCTAAGACAGGTAAATTGAAGAGAAGGGTGTACCCTGAAGACATAATGCTGAATCTGAGTAAAGATGCCCCCATACCACCGGCCCCAGAGGGTCACCATTGGGGGGAGATCCGACACGACAACGCCGTTCAATGGCTGGCGATGTGGAGGGAGAATATCTTTGGATCCTTCAAGTACGTGCGTCTGGCGGCAAATTCGTCTCTAAAAGGTCAGAGTGATTTTAAGAAGTTTGAGAAGGCGCGGGAGTTGAAAAAATACATCGACAGTATCCGGCGTGACTACAGGAAGAACTTGAAGAGTAAAGTGATGTTGGAAAGACAAAAAGCTGTCGCGTTGTACTTGATTGACGTGTTTGCGCTGAGAGCCGGTGGTGAGAAATCTGAGGATGAGGCGGACACCGTCGGGTGTTGTTCTCTGAGGTACGAGCATGTAACTTTGAGACCACCAAAGACTGTTATCTTTGATTTTTTGGGCAAAGATTCGATCCGGTTCTACCAGGAGGTTGAAGTCGACAAGCAGGTATTCAAAAACTTGACAATATTCAAGCGTCCACCGAAACAGCCTGGTCATCAACTGTTTGATAGGTTGGACCCGTCGCTATTAAACAAGCATCTTCAAAACTACATGCCTGGCTTGACCGCGAAAGTGTTCCGTACTTACAACGCATCCAAGACGATGCAGGATCAACTCGACCTGATACCAAACGAGGGTACCGTTGCAGAGAAGTTGCTACGGTACAACGCGGCGAACCGTGCTGTGGCGATCCTGTGTAACCATCAACGGACCGTCACGAAATCGCACGCACAGTCGGTGGAGAAGGCCGTGCAAAGAATAGAGGAGCTCACTTGGCAGAAGATCCGTTTGAAGCGGACCATTTTGCAACTCGAACCCTCGGAGCGCAAATCTGATCCGACATTCTTCGCAGAGATCGACACTTTGACGAGAGAACAAGAGGAGGCCATCCACAAACGTGTCTTGGGACGAGAAAGGGCCAAATACGAGAAGAAATTTGCCCGGGAAAACGAGAAACGACAATTCGACGGCGGAGAACCTCTACCACCTTCGACCCTGACCGAGTGGCTTGAGAAAGTTGACCAGATGGGGCAAGAGTTTGCCACTGAATTGGAGACTGGGCTAGTCGCCACGAAACCATCGCTGAACACCGTTGAAAAGCTGCAAAAGCAAGTACAGAAGCTCGAGGAGCGCATCAAGACGGCCACCGTGCAGCTACGCGACAAAGAGGAGAACTCGGAGGTCTCCCTGGGCACATCCAAGATTAACTACATAGACCCACGTCTGTCCGTTGTCTTCTGCAAGAAGTACGGCGTGCCCATCGAGAAAGTGTTCACGAAGTCTCTCCGCGAAAAGTTCAAGTGGGCCACCGAGTCTGTAGACGCGGAATGGAGGTTCTAATGGGACAACCCACCCCCACGCTACAGCGGTTCGGCCGAACGAAAAAAAGCGTGGGGGTGGGGCAGCGCTCGCCGAGATCTCGCAGATCACGGGACCTTCTCCGCAAAATCGGTGTTTCCCACTTTCGCTCCGAGGTCCCGGATTCGTCGGGCGAACGAAACGTATAAATAGCAGCGATTTGAGAACTGTTGAGTGGGGGCCTCTAGACCAGACAGCACGGCACAGCACAGACAGTAGGTATGGCACGTTCAAGAGGAGGTTCAAGACCCGTTGGGAGATCCCAGCCGCAGAGACGTTCTGCTTCGACGATGGCTGCGCCAGCGAGGGCTGCGCCCGTCGCGGCGGCCGCCCCCGCCGCTGCAGGTGCTCCGTCACGGGCCCCCCCGCCTCGGCCCCAGCACAACCGGGGATGTTTGCGCAGATGGCGTCCACGGCAGCCGGTGTTGCCGTCGGTAGTACAATCGGACACACGCTAGGTGCCGGGCTAACAGGTATGTTCAGCGGTGGCGGTGACAGTGCAGTGGACACTCCACAGAGCAACGCAGCGGTCCTCGACAACACGGAACAGAACACTGCTCGGTGTGACGTCGACGCTAGAAACTTCACCAGGTGTCTTGACGAGAACAACGGGAACTTCCAGATATGCGATTACTATTTGCAGCAATTGAAGGCCTGCCAGGAGGCAGCGAGACAGTACTGAGTCAGCGTAGTGTACACCCAGTATTAATCTATACAAATACGATCCCCCCACCACCCCCATACATATTTATATATATATATTAGCGAGAGAGCAATGTACTCTCTCGCCCATCCTGTGCATATGCTTAAGCAACCAAGACACAGCCAAGATCAATCCATCAACGTAGTACCACTCGTAGCATCGACTATTGCCATCGCAGCATCGTCCACTGCAAGATTCGATCAAATCGTTAAAACTAGTCAACAAATGAAAACACGACGAGTCTCGAGGGACCTCGAACTGTTGGGCCGTGCTGTGCTGTTGGGACGTTTAAGATAGGGCAATGATACACGCTGTACGGCCGCTTGTGAGAGGGACCGCACGGTCGTCCCTGTGGTCGCGGTGTGCGACGCTGGCGATGCGTCGCCCCGCGAGGTTTGTGAGATTGCTGCATGTTGAGGATGCTGGGGCTGGGCCAGAAATGCACGAGGCACCCGCGATCTACCAGGGGATGTCTGTGAAACTGCTGAAGGATGAGTGTCGGTCCCGCGGGCTCAGGGTCTCTGGGAAGAAGTTGGACCTAGTTAACAGGATTGTCGATTTCGAAAGGACCCAAAGTTTGCAGCACGCGGGTCAAGATAATGAACACGAAAGCCACCAACGGCATATCGATGAGACACATGAGCTACTGAGAGATGCAAGGGAGCATGCAGAAAAGATAGACGCAGAACTGCGTCTTCTCGAAGTGGCAGCTGAAAAGGCGGAACAGGATGCTGCTGGGGAGAACACGGCGCAACCGGCTACTCCTCTTACAGAGGCACAACGGGCTACCTCTTCTGCTGAGACGACTCTCCCCCCATCCCACGTGGAGATATTGAAGAGCCAATTGTCGGAAACCAAGTCGTACGTGGACTCATTGGAGGCCAAATACGAGCAAGTCAACAACCAGATAGCAGCACGCGAAACAGCAGAGGAGCAGACCAACAGTGGCCCTAACTCCTCCACGCAGGAGGACAAATCGCAATCGCAGAACAGTGTCGGATACGCATTGGTTGCCCTTGGTGGTGCCCTCGGTCTTGGCTGGATCTTCCAACGCAGCGAAAAGCGTACCTGATACCCGGGCGGATGTGTTGGGTGCGAGTGCCATTGGGACTAGGTCCTCCCACACAACCACTGATTTAGGGTGTACTACCTCCAGGATCCTCTATATCTGGGATCTACTACACCCAGGATCTACTACATACATGTATATGAACAATTCTAAAAATACCTTGTACTTATCGCGCTTGGTTCAGTGGTCTCCTTAGAAGGAGAGTACGACATGCAAGTCATCGCTTCCACAATTGTCCTTCCATCGCTACTGGGACACTGCTCTTTCGGTACGTGGATGCTTCACCAGTAATCGTCCAAATACCGCTACATATACCCCAAAACGGGCTGCGAAACACCAGGGAAAAACCAGAAGCCTCTACAATCACATTACCATCTCAGATGCCACTACCAACCAGCTCAATGGCGCTCCCACTGCACTCCATGGTCCCAACTTGACCTGTGACAAGTCTTCACTGACGCAGTTCTGCAACTGATTACCCGGACATATATCAATAGGATACTGTCAAAGAAGAAGATGAAGAAGAAGAACCTCTTGACGTCTTGACGACTGGAACGGTGGACGGGCGGACACTGACTGAGGGTATACGGTCCACAAGAACATGCCAAACAACAAACGGTCCGATTCGAACCCGAACAATGACGGCGCTGGACCCTCTGGGAAGAAACAGAAGGTCCAGGCGGCAGACTCGCTTGGACTGGCATTACCGAAGGTAGACGAAAAGAAGAGCAAGGGCAAGAAGGGCGCGCATGGCTCGGCAAACGGTGCCAGGAACCAAGGTAAAGCACAGACAGATCCCAATAAGATGCAGGATGTGTTGTTCTCTGCTGGGGTGGATATTAAAGAGGAGGAGGCACTCCTGCAGACATCGACGAATCTGTCGAAGAAGAAACTCTCGCAGCAGCGGAACGCGGCTGCAGATGCTGTCATGATGCCTCCTCATCAGCCATTTTTACACCCGGACCAAGTTCTCGCTACGATGCGGAAAGCGAGCAAAGACGCGCAGTTCAACTCGAACTTCATTTCGAGTTCGAACAAGAAGGCGGACGTTCTCGCTGTTGTGTCCAGTGCATGCGAGTACTATATGAGGGATATTGTGACAAATGCGCTGGTGATATCGCGACACAGGCGGCGCGGGGTGCAACTTAACACGGGGAGGAGAAGCGAAGTCTCAATAGCGCTCAAAAGTATCGCGTTGACCCAGAGGAAAGAGGAGGAGAAGAGGTTGAAGAAACGGATTGCGCTTGGGTTGGAGAAGGAAGATGTCGACACACAGGTCAACTCAGAGGAAACACTGCATCGTGCATCGAACCTCACGGCGACGCTAAGGGCAGGGACGAAGAAACAGTACGGATGGCTCACATCCTCCGTTGCCAAACCCACTTCGTCGATGACGAAATCGATGGGTAAAGTAGCGAACGATATAAACTCTCGTGGCGATAACGGTCTGAAATTCAGAGAGGCCCGTGAGGAACCGGGCATTGTCATGAGAGATCTCCTTTTTGCATTGGAAAACAGACGAATGGGCGTGAATAATGCCATCACGAAGGGGTATGCCAAGATAAGAGATTGATCATAGTAATTCAGTCCCCGGGTCCTGGGTTCTGGGGCTGTTCCCTTTCATTATCTTTTCGAGCAGGAGCAATAAACGGGAGAAACAACAACAACCGGAAGGTTTGCCATCCCCGTATACAAGACGTCTTTTACTCGATTTGACACCGTTTGTAACAAGTACATTATAATTCAATTGGAAAAAAAGGCCTTGACGAAACCATAAGCGGAAACTAACTACATATACGTATATTTAAGTATATAAAAACGTTCCATGATCAAATGAACCCAATAACAGAACCCAACATCGCCACAAGTGTGATCAAACGGCCCGAGACAGAGTCCACATTGACCGCGTTAGCAGCGTTCTTTCTTACTTTGGATTTTGACGAGACGGAACCAGTGGACGAAGCGACCACAGAGCTGGCGTCGGCGGACGCAGTACTTAGTGCAGAAGCCAACTGGGACGACTGGACCTCAGCAGCGTCGGAAACGCCCAACGCTGGCTCGTTAGAAATGGTACCGTTCCAACAGTAGTTCGTGAAACAAGTCTCACACTCACTTGGTAAAGTGTAGTTCAAGGATTGTTGCTTACGTCTCATGATGGCACACCCGATACAGCCCAAGAAGTCCTGATCGTCTGTGAAATTCCCCCTTGTTGCAGACTCGAATCCGTTTTGGATCATACCGTAACGTTCCCTGGCAGAGTACGACATCTTGAAAGTGGACTGGTTCCCGTTGAAGGAGTGTCTTGCGTTTGGAATGTAAACGACAAGAGGTGGGACGTATTCCAAGTCGGTCAAGTTACGAGCGTCGCAACCGAAGAAAGTTGGTTTCTCATTCAACCCCAGGTTGACGAAAGTGTTCACGTCAGGGACGTATGGGAATGCGGTGTCCTTACCCTGGGCACCGAATTGACGTTGGTACGTGTGCACTAGGGAGTTACCGTCTGGCCAGGACAGGTTCGTGTCCGCGGAGTTGTCCAATGCGAAGACGACGTCCAGATCACGCTGCTCTTGGATCAATGGGTACAGTGGGATGTTTTCGTCGTCCTCACCACCGTCAACGAGGAACAGGTACTCGGAGTCAGAAATACTGGTGGAGGCATTCCCCATTTGGAACTTGGCGTCCTTGAATGGGTTTGGTGCGTAGATGGCGATATCGTTGTAATCCTCAGATAGGTCTGTTAGGAAGTGGGTGGCCAATTGCGTGATGAATTTGGGGAGACCAGTGCCGTTGATTCTCAGCAAGAACTGGTTGAACAGAGTTGACGAAGTGCCCATAATGAACCCGGTGTTGTCAAACCCGGCAACACACTGGCCCTTGTTCACTGGCTTACCCTCGGACACATTTGTACCCAGGTACTTGACGTCTGTGAAACTGTTCACCGTTGGATCCCACGACCCCATTTCAAATGGGTTGAACTCGAACAGGGTAGCGTTGAGGTCGATGACGTGCGAGCCCGGGTATCTCCCATCTGCAATGGAAATCGGGAACGGCATCTCCGCATTCTTGAACACCTCGGCGTCCCTCAAAGTGGACCAAGTGTACGCTTCACCACCGCGGTAAAGACTAGGGAAGAAATTGTACGACAACGCACGACCCCAGACATCGGCCAAAGAGATATTGAACCCTGCGTCCTGCTTGGCGTTGACGGCGTCCGAGATGTGGTCCCAGCGGGACCCGGACTTAAAGATGTTAATCCCACCAGGGTTGATGATGGAGTGGTCGATGTCCCAGATGGAGTCGTCCACGGTGAAGTTGTCCACGATCGTCTGCACGGAGGTCCAGTTATTCCACGCCAGCGTACCAGTCAACCAGTTACCACCGGACAGACCAGCCAAGTAGGTGGCACTCTGCAGCAGCCCGCCGAGCCCGTTCTCGTTCGCACCACGGGTCCTGTTGTCCATGGCAGCGAGCATACCAGCACCGCTCAGCATGGCCCTGTACCCACCCCCAGAACAGGCAATCCCGATCTTGGGGACGTTGCGTCCCGAGGACGAGTTAAACAGCTGCCCAAGCAGCGAGTCATCCGAAAAGTTCGCGGTCGACCGCTGCAAGAACTCGAGCAAAGCGGGCCTCGTGACGTTGTTCCGCACACTCAACCACTCCCTCTCGTCCTGAGACAGGGTGTGCGACGCGTTTCTGATCAGATTGATGTCATCGTCACAGGTCACATTCCCGGGCACGTAGCTATCAGTGGGGGACCAAGCGGAGGCCCCTGAAGCAACAGCCACCAAAAGAGCCAATTCTCTAGCAGCCAGCATTTATAAGATGCAAACGAGATCAAAGAAACAGCAAAAGAAGAGCAGCTAAAATGTATATAGACTAACCTTAGTCAATAAACCGTTCACCAACCTTCAAACAAACGTTACGCTCCCGTCTCCAGCAACTACAACCACTTCCATTAAACTTCTCCTATACGATCAACCTCTAAAACCATGTATATATATATATTTATATATTTTATCCATAAAGGGCCTGTTTAACAAATTCTCAGAAGGTCCCGCAGAAGGCGCTGCATCGGACAAGAAAATGACGCACAGCAGCAGCCTCCACCGTCCAACACCCGCTGCCGATGAGGATGGACACTTCGAGGTGTCGCATCTATTAGCACTCGTCGGGTTACAAAAAGTTGTCCGAGAGTGGCTGTGTGTCGAGCGCCTGTAGGAAGGAATTGTCCTCCTCTATAGGGAATGCGTCGATGTCTGCCTGATCTTCGGCCAGTTCCGTGTCCCCGAGGCCGTAGTTCTCGTAGTGGGCAGGGCTTGAAGGTTGGTCCCTTGGTGTGCTCTGCGCCGTGAGCCGCTTCTCTATTTGCTGTAGCTGTCTTTTGATGTATCCCGTCGGGAGTTCCCAGTACGCATGCGCCCGGTGTCTTGCCTGGTCGGACTTCTCCTCCGCGGTGTGCAAAGTCTTCTGGCATCGGGTGATGCTCTGAACAACCTCGTTGCGCCGCAAGTCCATGGTCGACGAGGAGAACGCATGCACGTTGTGCGTTAAGTCGCTGTGGATGTTCCTCGAGAGGATGTCTGCCTTGACAAAGTAACACGAACAATAGATGAACCACACCTCGCTGTCGTCCATGTACGGCGGGGTCAACAGGAGCTCCGAGGTTTTGTCCGTGAGAAGCTCCAAAGGTTCGAGCGTCGTCGGGGCGCCCTCTTGTGCTTGCTCGGTCGCTGCCCTCAAAGACAACCATAGCCACGTCGTCGTGTACTGTGCCGTGTGAGTGCGCGAACCGGACCGGAACGCGGGTGGAAGCCTGTGGTTGACGTTCTGGATGAACCTGTGCTTGTTCGAGTACACGCTGTGCATCCACTCGAGAAAGTCAATGGCGGTTGTCGAGTCCCGGCGAGCAAGGATTGCGACACCTAGGTTCCACACAGCTCTGATGTCAACCCGGGGCATACGAATCAGCAGTGCAAACACTTTGTACGCCAGGTTCCAGTTCTCGGTGGAGATGTGCCGGTGCAACAAGGTCACGAGCAACTGAATATGCTTGTTCTCAAAATGCGTTGTTTCGTCGCCTCTGGACACCACATCGTAGCCATCTATCTCAGCGGAAAACTCGCTCGAGCGCACCCTTGACACATGCAGCAAGGGCACCTCCATCTTCCGTTTGGCCCTCCTCTCAATCGTTTGAAGTCTGTTGTAAGACACAAACTGCCGCTGGATGGGGACTTTCCTCCTTTCAGTCGCAACGTGCCACACTTCGTACAAGTCCTCCGGCTTCTCGTGGTTCTTGAAATACTTGCGCTCCTCATGCCCTATCTCCTCCTCCTCCTTCTCTGGCAAATCCCCCACCTCGTCCTGCGCTTCACTGGAGTCTGACTCAAAGCCATGTTCTTCTCGATCACGCAAATCATAGAGTCTCCTCTTTCTCCCTCTACACACTCTAGACCTGCTTTCGTGGTCATCCAACTCCGTGTGCGAGCTCTCGGGAGTCAGTTGTCCATTTTCATCGTGGATTTTGATCCGTTTGTACTGGTTCTTGATCTCGTTACGGTACCGGTATCGCAATTTCTTTCTAACAAGACTCTGCGACTCAGAAAACGACCCGAGAAGCACCGGTAATTCAAACATTGAGCGTGGTACACAGCCGCTGGAGACCCTTTCACTGTACTTTGCTTGTCGCCGATGCGATGCGATGCGATGAGGTGAACAAAGATTTTTCATTTTCTGCAATTTTTTGTTTGTTTGTTAATCACCCTTCATAGTATTCACTGAAGACAGGGACAGAGTCCGCGATGAATGGTGTCTGGAGTCGTACCATCGCCTCGCACATGTGATACTTCTATAAGTGGGACTGTGAGTAGCTACTATTCACTCCCACAGCTTCTTTCTTTGATTTTGGGACGTATGGTTACAGTATTCAGGTACAAGTTTAACAAGGGTAAGGCCAATCCCCTTCCATTTCTAGATCACAAGACGATCATTCTTTAACACTTGTGTTAATCGAGACATAAGCGTGTTGGTCAATTCAATGATTAACCGAGAAAGTGCTGTCGTTTCATGTTACATATGTTCTTTTGAACGTTTAAGTTCCCTCAACTAAAAAGACCAGTACTTCCCGTTAATACAGAGGTGGATCACAACTCCTAACTCCACAGGATGCTTCATTGCATGGAAGTTTGAGCGATTAGCCAAAAAAAGACTCCGCGACGGGGAATTGAACCCCGATCTGGCACGCGACAAGCGCCCATTCTAACCATTAAACTATCGCGGAAATCGATGATGTATTGCTTTGTAAGATAGCATTTTGAGTAAGCTCTAAGTTATATAAGAGTCTAAACAGTGATCAATTGTTTGTCCTCTCTACATAAGGAATATATAGAAAGAGAATATATAAAGGAAGCGAGACAAGGATTCCAATGACTGGAATCTGTGGCCTTTATATAATAATTGGTGAAGCTGGATCAGACCGCATTAGCTTGGGTCTGTCCGTTCGTTATATGTACATTGCGTGTTGCGTGTTGTATGTTGCGTGTTGCATGTTGCGTGTTGCATGTTGCACATTGTTTGTCGCTAAGGGTTGCCTTGTGGAAAGGGCTTGTTGGTTTGTGTCTGAGAACTGTGAAACTGTGAGAGTTCGTGGTGAGAGCTGGGTCTCGTGATTGAGAGCTGGGTCTCGTGATTGGAACTGTGTGAGTTCCATATTACATGTTTAAGGTTCGAAGAAGAGAGATAAACCTCGATTTTAACACTAAAATACGGTATAAGGGCTTTCTGGAGGCAGGCGAGCTATTATGACAATTAAGGATGGAACATTGATCAAAGATACCGAATCAGGGCATATCCGGATACAGAATGCACTCCGCAAGAAAGAATGACCCAGGAACGGTGGAAAACAAAAACAGGCACTCCCAGATAACGGAAGGTGCTGTCAAAAATGACAGGCCACATACCACGAACTATAGTAACGCCGATCACACTAAGATCTATAAAGAACTATCGCGATCCAATCAATACAATGAACGGTTTATTTCGTGGGGTTCCAGATTCCGCAAAATTAGCAACGTGCGCCATGTCAAAAGCACCTTGTGACTCAGTATACTGCACCGTTCTGACCATTTCCGAACACATCTCTCTTGTAGAGCGATTCCTCCCACCAAAAAAATGGCATTACCGAGTTCCCCAAGAAAATAAAAACATAAACAGCACGTACGAGAAGAATCAAATTGAAACCATTCAGGAACATCCTCAAATTGTAACACTCCCGCACGTCCATGATCCACTTCAACTTCATAACTGTAGTGTAAACATATAACCTTTTTTTTATGTATATTATCCTTTATATAATTGCGAGGACACGAGGGTCCGTTATATTTATATATGTGTATGAACTATCGTTATGGATATTGGTATTTTTATTGTAGAGCACTGCGACAAGTATCGGACAGATGTATTCGGTAAGATAAAAGCGAAAAAAAAAAAGACAATAAAGGAGCGAGGTAGCGGTTGGGCCGTCACTTTGCGGGATCAAAAGATATTCAATTTCCCGAACATGGCTCTGACCTGTTCGAACATGGCGTCGGAACTCGCCCAAACGTTGTCGTATTCGTGTGCGAATAAAGGTTTGTGCGATTTCTTGCCCTTGTCGCCCCAGAAATCGGATAGGTCTGCGCCACCGCCATTGTAGATTAGGGCGTTTGGTGTGTCCTCTGGTAAGTCGAATAGGACGCCCTTTGTCGAGTAGTCGAGCAGTTTCTTCTTTAGTTGTTCTGGAGTGATTTGTGCGGATGTGCCAAATTGACTTGACTTCTCCGGTTGTAAAGACAGGAAGTAAGTCAACAGCCCAGCAACGTGAGGAGAGGCCATGGAAGTCCCCGATAAAGTAGCCGTGGCGTCGTCTGAGCCGGTGTAAGTGGACAGGATGTTCAAACCTGGAGCAAAGATGTCGACACAGGACCCCCAGTTGGAGAAGTACGCTCTGTCGTCTGATAGAGTTGATGCACCGACGGTGATTGCTCTCTCTGACGCGGCAGGAGACGTGTTACAGGCGTCTTGGTTTTCGTTCCCCGCAGCGACGGAGAAGTGCAATCCCAACTTCACAGCGGCGTCGACGACACGATCCAACGATGGGGACTTCCCACCACCTAGGGACATGTTAGCCGTGGATCCCTTGAACTTCTTGTCGTTTGATTTCGCTTTGCTCGCGTGCTGTTTGGCAGCGAACTCGACACCCATGATAACATCGGACATGGACCCGGACCCGTTAGAGCGGAGCACTTTCACGGCGATGACGTTGGCGCGCTTGGCGACACCGTAGTGCTTTGAGGCGATAGTCCCCGCACAGTGGGTCCCGTGTCCGTTCCCGTCCTCGTCGAAATCGTTGTCAGGGATCGTTTTCCCCCACTGGGCCCTGCCCTCGAATTCTTTGTGCTTGACGTTGATCCCCGTATCGATGATGTAGCTGTCTACACCTTCGCCAGCGGCGTCATCGTAGAGGTACTTGTTAAAGGACCCTAGGGACAGTGGGTCTCTGTGCGAGATACGGGCCAACCCCCAAGGAGCGTTGTTCTGAGTGTCGAACTCGTTAGTGTGCACCTCGGAGTCCTGCTCCACGAGTTGCACAAATGGCGAGCGTCTGACGAGTTCCAACACCATTGGAGACAGTTCAGCAACATAACCGGACAAAACGCCCTCAAGGTCGAACGAGTCCAGCACGTCAGCGACTATACCTTGTGCAGAGACGTCGCTCGTCTCCAACAGAACCTGTTGCAACAGCTGCTTGTGTGCACTAATCTGTTCAGCCGTGACACCTTCTTTGAACAAGATGATATACTTGTTCGAGCGCGAGCTGGAAGCGGAGAGAGCTGACCCTGGAGTGTACAGTGGAGCTAGTTCTTCTTCGTCGTGCGCCTCTTTTCCGTGCTTGCAGGGGCGGTGCTCGTCCTTTTCGTGCTTGGGTCCGTGGTGAGGACGTCCGCGACGGCCGTGTTCTTCAACATCGTGACGACGCCCCCCATGTTCGCCCTGAGAAACCCCTCTCTCATCTCTAATCTCTGGCAGAACAAGAGCCTCGGCGACCCTGTTCAAAGCAACCGCCCATAGAACGGGCTGTGTAATCTTCATTTCTGTGTGTGTGTGTGTGTGTGTGTGTGTGTGTGTGTGTTTGTATGTGTGTGTGTCTATATCTCTTCTCTGCACTCCATCAGCATCCGCCACCCCCTGTGCAGCTCCCCGTCCCAACCATCTTTCTCCTTATATAGTACACAATTTTTTGTCTCGCAGCGAGAATAAAAGGGAACTTGCAGCGATAAGACCCAGAATGTGTGTGGCGCGTGGGTGTGGGGTGCGGAGCAGGGCGCTGCCCTGCGCGGCGCTAGCATGTCGTGCGGAATCGGGGCTGAAACACACCCTAGAGGTTATGGCTGTCACGTGATAGGTGCCGTGTTTCGCGATGTGGGATCACGTGGACGGTTTCGTGGTATGTGATGTGGATTTTCTGTCACGTGCTGTGTTTCCGGTTGTCGTCTGGGGTGATTTGGGATTCGTTCTGCTGGTGGTGGTGGTGGTGGTATCACCAGTAACCTCGTACCGCTTAGTGGCAACACATTTGCCCTTGTTTGTGCCCTCTTGCGAGGGACACTGCTCGAACAAACGCCTGAACGGGGCGCATTGCCATTGCGTGCCGTCGTTTTCGCAGCGGAACTGCACGAGTTCCTTCAACACGCAGCCGTCTTGTGGCTGTGGTAGTGGGACATCGTTGCGTGTCAGGACACGTACGTTCGGTGCCATCTGTGCGCGTGTGTCGTTCTCTGCCTTACAGCAGGGTACACTCTTTAGTCTCATGCGTATTAGCGAAAACCGTATATATATTATATAATCCGGTTTTAAGATATATATATATATGGATTCTGCATGTAAGGTGGGGGGTCTGTTCAATTGACTGGTCAGAAGGGCAATTGCACTTTCCAATACGCTTGTCAGGATGAGTAGAGAGGCTGTCAGAGCTGTGTTTGATGCAGTATGTACGACAAAGGGGTACACGTACACGTACGGGACTGCAGGGTTCCGGGATAAAGCTGCAGTTCTAGATACAGTCATGTTTGCGACAGGGTGTGTTGCCGTGCTGCGGTCGTGGAGGCTCAATGGGGCACAGGTCGGGGTTATGGTCACCGCTTCGCATAACCCACCGGAGGATAACGGCGTGAAAGTCGTGGACCCTGAAGGTGGGATGCTGCCCGAACAGTGGGAACCTCTTGCTACGCGGCTTGCCAACCTTGCTGCGAATGGAACCTTTGATCAGTGGTGGGAATACTGGACCTCGCTTGTGGAAGAGGGCAACTACACGGGGGGGGCACGGTTATGTGTCGGGCACGACACGCGGGAATCGAGTCCGCGGTTGCTGAAGAATCTCATGGATGCAGCATTGGCAGTCTCTGGAGGTTCGATTACTATCAGCAAACCCTGGATTACTAATCACCCACAGTTGCACTACTTGACAAGTCTGCAACGGGACGGCGTGACAGATGCCGCAGCGTATAACGACCACTTCCAAGGATGCTGGCAGAAACTGTTCCCGGATGGTGTTGTTGCCTGGCCCTTCGACAGATTGTTCATCGATACGGCCAACGGTGTAGGGGCTGTGCAGTTGCAACAGTTCTTTAAAGGGTGGGCCGTGGACCAGAATAAGTTTAGATTGTTGAACACAGACTACGGGACACCAGAAAACTTGAACGTAAAATGTGGCGCCGACTTCGTCAAGACAAACCACAGACTACCAAGCGAAGTCCCCGATCAGCGAGGCACGAGCGGCGCTCTGCCGGATCTGTACTGCTCCTTCGACGGTGATGCGGATCGGATCGTGTTCTACTTCGTCAAAAACAAACAGTTCCACCTGCTAGATGGGGACAAAATTTCCACCTTGTTTGCCAAATTCATCGGTCAGTTGACCGCACGAGCTGGTGCGGATGATAAGCTGACCGTCGGTGTCGTCCAGACCGCGTACGCCAACGGGAACTCCACTCGCTACATTGCATCAGAACTCGGCATCCCCTCTGCCTGCACGAAGACGGGAGTCAAGCATCTCCACCATGTCGCGAAGACGCAGTACGATATTGGGATATACTTTGAGGCCAATGGGCATGGAACCGTAGTTTTCTCGGACAAGTTCAACGAGGTGGTTGCAGGGGTCGCCAGTACAAATGACGCAGCAAGTACTTTGTACCATTTCAGCAAACTGATCAACCAGACTGTTGGAGACGCTATAGCGGACATGCTGGGTGTTCTCGCTGTCCTTATCAAGCTGCAATGGACCCCTGAAGTTTGGGGTGCAGAGTATACAGATCTTCCTAACCTCCTGACAAAAGTTGTCGTCCCAGACAGGAGCATTTTCGAAACCACAGATCAAGAGAGAAGACTCGTTTCACCAGAGGGTCTGCAGGAGAAGATAGACGCCTGCGTCGGCAGATTCAAGAGAGCAAGAAGTTTCGTGAGGGCTAGCGGTACGGAGAACGCAGTGCGGATTTACTGTGAAGCAGAAGATCCCCAGGAAGTACAAGAACTGTCCAAACAGGTGACAGAAGCAGTTCTAAATAGCGTTTGAATCCTGCGAGCAGTTGTTGTTGTCGCTTGCATTATGTAATGTACGTACTTCTTCATGTACAGTACCTTCGTCACTACACCGTGTCGAGAAAACCATGCTCGGTTATACTGTGTGGCTTCATGTACTTGATGAAAAACACAGTGTGTTTGAATTCGAACTTCTTTTTCCATTCGAAGTGAAAGTGGACAGTAAGTTTTGCATCGGCGTAACGGTCATACTTTCAGGATGAAAGCTACATCCACGAGAACACATACACCACTCATATTTCTCAGGTAAGTGGTTCAGATCGCATAGTGCTAATTCTGGAAATGCGTTTCGTACCTTCTCCTTAAAAGCAGTTGCAAAATTGAGCAAAGATTCCGCGAACGTATTCAGAATCAGAAGTGTTTGCTTTGTTTGAACCCCATCCACTAAACTTTAATGTTATGATACGAAGAATAAACGCAACGTTATAGCACTTACTTGTTTTTCGTATAAAATTTCAAATGTTAAAGAATCCTGTCCCCCCCAGATTCCATATACTATAAACAGCAAACAACCACTCCTTACTAGGCCTTAAATGAGCGTCTGCAATGAGTTCATCCCTTTGAGTATCAGCTCACGTCACACAGCTTTACGGGCAATTTTCCTATTTAGATAGACCCTCGAAAAAGACTCCGTTTGCAGTTCCTTCCCTTGTTACTTCATAGATCACTTTGACTGGGGTACGGACACTGAAGAATGAAAGTGTTTGTAGTGTTTGCTCATCCCGATATTAGGTCATACAATGGCTCTTTGCTCAAGGTGATGACCTCGCATCTAACTTCACAAGGTCATGAAGTTAAGGTTTCGGACTTATACAAGGAGAAATTTAAGACAAACGTTGATGAAGATGATTTCCTGAATTTCGAGAAAGGTTCCCGTCTAAAGATCATTGACGCATCGATGGATGCTGCTGCGGAAAACGCTTTGACAGACGACGTGAAAAAGGCCCAAGAGAATCTGTTATGGGCAGATTTCATTATATTCCAATTCCCCCTATGGTGGTACAGTGTCCCCGCCATTTTGAAGGGCTGGTTCGATCGGGTTTTCTCTGGGGGTTTTGCATATGGTATTCCTAACGATGATGGAATGGGGGATGGGATTTTGAGGGGTAAGAAGGCAATGTTGTTGACAACGGTAGGTGTCAGGGGCGAACCATACGGGCCAAGAGGTATCAACGGTCCAATGACTGATCTCCTGTTCCCAATAACCCATGGTACCTTGTTTTTTGTTGGATTGACAGTTTATCCGTCGTTTTGTATTTACCATGTGGATCACGCTACCCAGGAGACGTTCGAACGAGATTCGATAAAGTTAATGGACACATTGGATAATATTGATTCCATTAAGCCAATACCATTCCGTAAACAAACCCGCGAGGAGTATACGTACCCTGGTCTGGTGCTAAAGGAAGGTGTAGAGACTCCTGGCGCAAGAGGATTTGAATTACAGCTTACCGGGTAGCGTGCTTTGACGGTAACATTTCGATGTTGTGTACTGTATACTACACATAGTATACAAATTACGTGAAGGAGACCTTGGTTGCAGCTCGTTACGGTGGACAAAACCTGAATTCCTATGGACCCTTTTCATGATAGCGTTTTTAGAAAATGTCATTTCTTTTTTTGACAATGTAATTTGAACCAGCTCTTAACTTTGTGAGATTTCTTCACGCGTTGTGAATTTACACTTTTTTTTGGTTCGGTGGTAGGAGTTTGATGTCGCTCAGATACGAGTACCTCTTTTTCAGTTTCTTTTGCAGCTGAGTGGATCGGTTTTGCAGAAACTACAGCTGTTTTAGTTGAGTGCTTTTGTGATTCCGTCGTCTGTTGAAAACCCTCAAACTGCATCTTTTTGGCTTGCTGTTTAATTAATCTCTGCTCCTGCTTTAATTGATATTGTGCATGTCTAATGTTCTCAAGTGTTCGTGTCATTTCTCGTTCCAAGTGCATTTCCTGCATTTTATGACTGAATCTTTGTCGTTTCATTTCGAGCTGCAATTCCAAGTCACTTACAATATTGTTCTTCCTTTGACGGTCGGCGTAAGAATTGACGTTTCTCTCTAACTGTTTTTGTAGACTCTGTAATTCACTGGCAATACGATTTTTTTCTCTTTTAAGTTCTTCAGGGTTCATCGAAATGTGGGGAAAAGGAGTTAAATCTTTTTGGTCTTTTTCTTTTGTGGCTAAGGCTTGTGGAGTTGCATTTGTATTAAGAGTGATTGAAAAATCTCGATATTTATAGTAATTATATTCTTCAGGACCCGTCCTGTCTTCGGTTAGGTCCTCTGTAATCATAGTATTACCAGTACCGTGATATATTTTTATATATGCACTGTCAAATATTTGATAAATCAGTTCTTGGAATCACGGAACTCCTAACATATTTTGGGTTCAGCGGTACAAAAGGTTGAATATTATTTATGTCTTTACTACTTGTACTTTTTTTTAAAAATAAAAGTATATGTGATAACAGTCAGAGTGTCTGCACCCATTTTAGATATTGTTTATCCTATTTACTGGGCAATCAGGCAAAAATAAACAACCTCTGCTTTTCATTCCTGTTTGACAATTATATATTTTTCGCGGTGAAGCCTAAACAGAATGACCGACTGACTGAGAATTTCGCAATTTTCGCTATTTCCATTAACCCATTTTCGAGAAAAACCCCATTATACAACAGAAGTGTAAGCAACTTAGCATACTGATCGAAGCTCTCAAAGGACCTTATCAGTATGCAATTATTCCCTAACGTACCTTCTAATTTAGACATTGTCTTTGATGTTTCCTATCTTATTAGAGTTCTTGCCCACACAGACGTGGGGAAAAATATATATAAAGACGTATATAATTTGGGAATAATCTGTGATAAGATTCTCGAGAGAAACGAGCTATGTCGTGAGTATTTATATAATTTATTCCTCAGAGAATCAATTGTCTATTTCACGACGCGTAATATTTTTTACTTCGCGTAATGTCGGCAAAGATCAAAATATTTCGTCTTCTATTGTAGTTGATATTTTGTTTGTCCGCTTCTTATGCACAGACAAACAGACGTACGGTTAGACGTCGGTGGGTGTTAAACGTCAATTGCAGCATTTAACCCACTAACAACCTGATTGTATTTTAGATATTTATGATTGTAGTTTCTATTCACAAATCCAACACATACTGAGTTTGGGCCTTAAAAAAAAACAAAGGTTACTCGCAAAGCGAAACTTTCTGGTTTTCTCATGGATGTTGCATATCATCACAAACAACTTTGAACTTCCATATGAACCTTCTACCTAAAGATGGTTACCTTTTCAAGATATACAGAAACCCTTCATAATATAGATATTTATATAAGGGTAGGTAATTTGGATTCCAACCATAAATAGGTTAAATATTTAATACTAAGAGAGTAGACCAAACTGATCATTATAAATGAAGCCTAAAAATTTTAAAAAATATGTTGTATTGTTTGAGATTCGAAGAAGAGAGATAAACCTCGACTTTAACATTAGGAAACCTCTCTTGAACAACTATCGATTATTACTTAAAAACCAGGGATTTGGACTTAATCGAACTGTAGTAACGCCAATTACACTAAGATGTATAAAGAACTATCGTGATCCAACCATGTAATATGGAACTCACACAGTTCCAATCACGAGACCCAGCTCTCAATCACGAGACCCAGCTCTCACCACGAACTCTCACAGTTTCACAGTTCTCAGACACAAACCAACAAGCCCTTTTCCACAAGGCAACCCTTAGCGACAAACAATGTGCAACATGCAACACGCAACATGCAACACGCAACATACAACACGCAACACGCAATGTACATATAACGAACGGACAGACCCAAGCTAATGCGGTCTGATCCAGCTTCACCAATTATTATATAAAGGCCACAGATTCCAGTCATTGGAATCCTCGTCTCGCTTCCTTTATATATTCTCTTTCTATATATTCCTTATGTAGAGAGGACAAACAATTGATCACTGTTTAGACTCTTATATAACTTAGAGCTTACTCAAAACGCTATCTTACAAACCAATATAATGTTTATTTCCGCGATAGTTTAATGGTTAGAATGGGCGCTTGTCGCGTGCCAGATCGGGGTTCAATTCCCCGTCGCGGAGTATTTTTTTGGTTCATGCACCCGCTGACCATGTTTCATGAAACTCACAGTAGATAGCTATTCTACCCATCAATTACTTCCAAGTATCAATTTTGAAGAGTATTCCTTTTTATTCACAAGAGCGGCCGGACGTCGAAGCTGGCAGATAACATGTATGTCGGGTAACGGTCAAACCATGGCGTATTGTGTACCTGGAGGAGAGACACTGCTTTGTTACGGTTGAGATATACATTCTTGCTGTATACAATTATCGTTATCAAATAATATCGGTTAAGATGCAGTTTTAAATACAACAGTCTTCCTGAAGGCACTCCGGATCTCAATTCCTAACGTTTTTTTTCTGTAACTTCACAAAGCGGCCAAAGATGCAAATTTCAATTTTTGGTAGTGAAAAAAAATATTCGATGGCTTCAGCACCAGGTTTCCAGTAGTTAAGCCTAGCTTGTCATATGACCACGGCAAGCTCGACCAATATGACAGGTAAGGTCAACAGAGATCACTTCTATAAACTAGCGTCTGATCTGCCGGAGGAGAGACTTCAAGCTGCTGTTTCCCTGATAAAGGAATTGTCGAGCTTACCGTTACCTGCCAGTAAAGATGAATGGTCATATGTTGTGAATAGATTAATCAAAGGGTTATCTTCTGATCGTAATGGGGCCAGGCTGGGATTTTCTCTGTGTTTAACAGAGGTTGTTGACCTTGCTATCAAAATGGACGACGACAAAGCGCCTGAAGAGTTAAAGAGTATGGATTCTTTCCTGCATTTACTATCAAAAACTTTCTCAATTGATCCTCAAGACGAAAAGAAAAAGCGGAAAGGGAAAGAGGAAAGAGGGTTGATGTTTGGGAAATTGTTTGCTCTGCAAGCACTTTTGAATGAACCTTTGTTTAGTGATATTTTTATTAAAGATGGAAAAATCACCAAATTTACGACCAAGTTCATTGATGAGTTGGTTAATTTGGCGTCGCGCAAGAATTGGATAAAACAACCGTGTCTTTTTACTTTATACCAGACAATTGAAAGGCTGCTACCTTATTCTGATGATTCGTTTGTTAAAACTGTGGTGACAGTATTGGATGTCAACAAGTATACGTTGACAAATGAGGGTCTGGCCATCTATCTTCTTTTTATTTCAAAAGGCTACAGTTCCGCATTGTTGTCCATCAATGTTACCAACAAGGGATGGAAATACAACAATCCGTTACTGAAAGGCAATTTGAGTTTAGTGAGCGAGGTTGTTCGTGAATCTGCCGTAGTTGTTGATGATAATGAAACTAAGACCAACAATGCAAACTGGCATCCAAAATTACATTTTGTTTGGGACATTTTATTACCCATACTGTACAACGACCCAAGAGAAGAACCTTTGAAAAAGAAAAAGAAACATAATAATGGGAGCTCCAAGTCCAAATCAGAGGCAGTTGGTGCCATCGAATTCCCCGAATTTTGGAAAGCCATCGTGGACGAAACCTACTTTAGTGATAAAGCATCTAGCGAAAGAAAGTTTCTGGGCCTGTTGATCTTCTTGAAGGCTCTACCTACTGTTCCGTCAAAGTGGATCGCATGTTGTTTTAGTCAAAATTTAATGAGGTGCCTAATCAACCAATGTTCTGATTCTGAACGTCATTTGCATAAGATTGCCGAAAAGTGCTTGATTTCTATTGTCAAAACATGCGAGGCCGACCCAGGTCATAAGCTGGTGCCCGTTGTTGGTGCCCTGCTTTTCGGTACTAACGGTTCTATCAATTTTGATAGGTTGACGAAGTCCAAAACTGTTGCTAAGTTAATCGCAACAAAGGGTTTGGAAGATGACTCTATCGGGAAGCTCTTTGCATTGTTTACTTCGGAATTGAACTCACAAAAAAATGAGGCTGTTCTTCATTTTATTTTGGACACACTGCTTCATATTTTGCGCAGTCACAAGCTGAACTTGAAGGGAGAACATATTTCAACGTGGCTCATGTCCGTCCTTCTACTGCCCTTAGTAAAACTAGGCTTTTTCCATGCGACTGAAACGTCTCCAGAGGACAAGATCAACGTCAGCGAAATTGCCCGTGAAAGGATCTATTCGATTTTGTCCGAGTTGTCTTCTGTGCCAACAGGTGATGCCCATTCATGGCAGTTTCACATTCTGAACGAATTGACGACGGTAGAGAATGAGCTCACTTTGACAAACGCCTTAGACGAAGACTTGACCACAGTGAAGGATACTGGTTTGAGTGTCATCCACAGTTTGTCTGTTAAGAACGACAAATCGTCCAGAGGAATTGAATCCCTACTGGCAATGTGTTTGCTTCAACTATATTCTGGAGAAGCCGATTCTGTTGCCACGATTAAGGAAATTTGCGATTATTTGACCGAGGAAAAATCCTCAAAGAACAGCATATCCCTTGTGGGCATCACAGAAATTTTACTGGGATTGCTGGCTCAGAAGAAGACTGTTTTGACCAAAACTAGTTTGCTGGTCTGGGAACAACTTATCGAAGACGTTGGGTCCGACGAGTTGAACCTAATCTTGGATGTTCTATCGGCGAGGGAAAATAAAGAAGGTTTTTCGTATTTATTTGAAGGCGCTGAAGAATACGAAAAGGTTAGTGGTGACGAAAATGAAGTTGCACCAGAAGAGGAAAGTGCGTCTAGCGATACGTCAGATTCGAGCTCCGACAGCGACGACGAATCTGAGGAAGCCGATAATAAAGATGTGACAAATATTGATAGACAGACAGCCTGTGCCCTTGCCAAAGCTCTCAAGTTGCCAGAAAACGTTGTCAATGAAGATGGAGAGGTAAAATTCAACGAAATTGATGACTTGGAGGATGAATCTTCCGATGACGAATCCATGGATGATGAGGCGATGATGGCATTGGATGGCCAATTGGCGGATATATTCAAGCGTCGTAAAGATGCTTTATCGCACGTTCCAACTGGTAACATGAGAAAGATCGAGGTCAGAGATTCCCGTGAAAGTGTCATAAATTTCAAACAAAGGATGATCGACATGCTGACTATCTATGTGAAATATGTTGAGAAACTGGATTTGGAGGATAAAGACGTCATGAAAGAGAAATTACAAACTGTATCTACGTTTGTAGAGCCCATGCTAAAATGTGTTCAAAGAACCTTGGACAGGCCATTAGCGGACAAAATTTTTAAACTTTTGAAAGCTAAGATTTTCAAAGTTAAAATCCCGGTTTCCGCTGAGGATGGTGAAAGGTTTGTAGAGTCTCTGCAACGTATCCATGGTACCTACCTACTGGCTGAGAAATCAGGTCAATACCAAGCCATTTACTATTCCTTGTGCTCCTCGGCGTCTATATTCTTCTGCAAACTACTTATTGAGAGTAGAGACAATAAGGATGCTGCTCACAACGAGGTTATAGATATTTATGCTGAAACAACTAAAAAATGGATGGACAAGAAAAAGTTTCCAACCAGTGTCTTCTTTGACTTTTACAACTGGCTTTCTTCAAAAAGACAACAACAGTAATCACCAAATTGCATTCTTCTATTTATGTACTCTAGTTATTCAAATACTTTACTTACTTTACAGTTGTCATTGTAACATATCAACCCTTACAGGTGGTGTACCTGATATTCTGGGTAGCTTGTGCGAACATTTCCATAATTGGACAATATTTTCCTCCTCTGCGCTGGCTACGAGCCATGGGATAGATGGATTAATAGCGAAATCGTTTATAGGACTCCTGTGCCCGGCGTGGATCATCATGACTTCTGAAGTGGCATCTTCGGCATCTTCCAATACTTGTTCGGCGCCGATGTCATTGATATCCCAAATAATAACACGTTTATCAGCACCTGCAGAAAGTATGATTCCATCGTCTTGAGACGAAAAGTCTAGACTTGTAACGGCATCCGTATGCCCACTCATTAGATGCAATGGTTCTTCTACGTATCTCCTATCATATAGATATACCTCAGAATTAACGCCACCGGTCGCCAGCAAATTCTCCGAATGATGAGAAAAGGATAATGTATTGAACGGTTTCGTTCCATTTATGGTAGCAACAGGTTTTGATTCCCTCGTATCATGAATTTGTAGTGAACTGTCTTCTGATACGGTACCAAATAGCGACTTTTGGAAATTGTGCCATTGACAGTCATTAACTATGTCTGAGTGGATGTTTTCCCATTTTTGAACAGGTTCATTGCGATCAGAGGTGACGTCCCATAGGGCTACATTAGAGTCATCCGACCCACTCAATAGGTGACCCTTGATCAAAGGATTGAATGCAAGTCCATATCCATTGTCCGTGTGATATTGTAATGTGATTGAAGCGGTGTCACGTTCGTTTGACCTATCATAAATATAGACGGTCCCTGTACCGCTAATAGTGGCTAAAATGTTAGGATCTTGAGGCATGTAGCGCGCTCTGGTAACTTCAGAATCGTGCTTAAACTTCCGTGTAACTCTGATATTAGACCTCACTTGCTCTTCGTCGCTTTCTGTGAGGTTGGAAGTGTCTGTGACTTCAGTAGGCAGGTCTACAACGGCAATTTTCAAGTAGTTTTGCTCCTCATCCGAAGTGTGTGTCCCTAAAATCAACTCTTGTCTTGTTACTGGGTTTGGTGCGGAATGAGGTAGCCATTGCACCGTTAATGAGGGCCAAACGAGCCTCGTTTCACTCACGAAATCGTACATCATCGGCACATTGGATTTCCAAAGATCGTACTCTTCCGAGGGGTCCAGAGGTCTGTTTTCATCGGATGGAAGTTGTTGGAGGTCAATTCCAGTCAATTGTGCCGCTGCAGCAAGCAGTTTGGGGT
This sequence comes from Huiozyma naganishii CBS 8797, assembly GCF_000348985.1. Classification (NCBI taxonomy): domain Eukaryota; kingdom Fungi; phylum Ascomycota; class Saccharomycetes; order Saccharomycetales; family Saccharomycetaceae; genus Huiozyma; species Huiozyma naganishii. Next base: position 187,439 of record NC_035926.1, read on the forward strand.
CGCTGAGGTCCATTGGTCGAATGTGGTTACGATGTTTTGGAGGTGCAGTTAGTCTTTCGTTTCAGCATTCATTTCAGTTGCGATTTGAAAATTTCATGTAATAGTAAACAAATGATCTTTACTAGAACTGAAGCTTGGATACCTCCATCAAGCCCAAGAAAGGGAGATACGAACAGTAATGGAATCACCACTGCGCTTCAAGTCTGTGTCTTTATCACCTTTCAAATCTGTGTCGACATCGCCTTCCAAGAGACGGCGTTCCGTGCTTCTTGATAGGAGTGTCAACATACAGAATACGACCGAGGGTAGCGTCTCGAGTTGCTCCTCGAAATCCGGTTCGCCACAGAAGCGGACAGTGGATTTTTGGGGGACGAACAGTAGCAATGTGAGTCCGCTCAGGCGAAAACTAAACTTTTCGGGACCCTCGCGGTCGTGTACTCCATCCCCCAGGAAGATGACCACGCCGCTCCAACGGTTCACGTTTTTTGAGGAGTCCGATGATGTAAGACAGGATGTTATAAGAGATCAGAGGAAACTTCAACAGCTCCACTTTCATGATAACAAGGAAAATTTCAATAATGACTCGGTCCCCAACAAAAAGTTACCTCTTCGCTCTACAGTTCTTCAAGAGATATCTTTAGACTCGGATGGGGAGCCAAGTGTCACACCAGCGGCGGATGACGAATAGAAGAATACTTGGGGCACATCGCACGAAAACTCGTCACATAAGTAGTATACATTATATGTAGGGACAATCCTATAAAAGCAAAAACATGGTGGGTATTGACTTTCTTTTTTCCTAGGACTTGGAGTACCTTCGTTTCACTTGTAACTCGAATATTGATGTAAATTAAGAGCTTGTTGCTGCACCAGGAACAAACTTTGACGGCGCTTTCATCACAATTGCCGAGCTTGCGTTGGATGAGCCACTGTAAGTGCTGTCCCGGCTGGAGTTTGTGCTGGACGCCCGCTTGTTCTGATCGTGATCTGGGGTTTCGGTCATCACAAAGCTTTCTAAGTCGACTGAGCTTCTTCTCCGCTTCAACTCACGGTGTTTGACCCCCCGCAAATTCCACTTCTCCGGTGTCTTTCTCAGGAAGCTGTTAATGGTACGTCTCCAAACCTTTTTGTGCATGGATAGCGGCCAGTTAACAGGCGATTCGTGACCTTGGTAGATCAACAGATCGTAAAGTAGACCACCGGTCAGCGCACCAACAATGGGTGCAACCTGTGGCACCCACACGAAGTGGCGATGAGCCTGCCATATAATGTTTTTTTTGAAGCCGCAAGCGTAGAGTGCTAGACGTGGGCCCATGTCACGAGCAGGGTTCATAGCACAGCCTGTTTGGTACGATAGAGAGGCATTGATGACGAAGGACATGAAGAAGGCGGCCAATGGGAAGATGTTGTTGGTCAAGGATGTGTAGGAATCGGTCAACGCAAATGCACACAGCTGTAAAATTCCCGTACACACCAACTCAGAGACAAACTGCTTTTGTCTTGTCAAATATGGTTGCGGAACGACGTAGAAAAAGTTACCGACAGCCTCCAAAGTTGTGTGATCTGCGTATGCCTGGCCAATACAAACACGGTAGAAACTGTAGCTGATTAAGGTCCCACAGAATGCCCCGATGTATTGTCCAAGGATATAGATAGGGACTTTCTTACCGGGGAAACCTCTGAAGACAAAACTGCTGATGGTGATTGCTGGGTTCAAATGGGCACCCGATATGGCACTCCCACCAGCGGCAAACCAGCCAAGCATACCTGCACCGGCCCATCCCATGGCGATGTTGTCGAACGTACCAGAACTCGTGGACGAGATCAGATACTTCAAAGAGTCGATCATCTTCAAAGTGTTTTCGTTGAGGTCTCCACCTGCAGCTATGACCTCTCTGACCGCTGCTTGGTATCGGTCTATCTGCATCTGTTGCCCCAGATGGACTTGTGTCACCACGGAGCCACCGAAGAACAGCATGACCATCGTCCCCAATATCTCGGCAAAGAACTCCTTCAGATAAGTAGCCTTAATCGCCGAGTATGTGTTGATGGGGTGGTATGTGGATGGCAAAACCGTGGGGGTCAGCGGGTTCTGGTACAGCGCCTTTGGCTTAACCATGATGGGCAAGTTGTCTGTCTCTAGTGCGTCTTCGAAAACGCTAGAAGAGGTTGGTGGTAGCGGGGGCTGCCCGCCGGCCCCGTCCGCCAGGGCGTCGATGGAGACATTCGATGTGGACCCCGCTCTCCTTTGGAACCTGTTTCTCAAGAAACTATCAGTGTTGTGGTTCAGATTGTGCGAGGACCCAACAGCGACGTTCGTGTTTGGTACGACTTCTTGCACTGGGAACTGGGCCCCACCGTCCCTCATGGAGAACTCCTGTAGGAAATATGCAGCTGGTCGAGACGTCGAGGTGAATGGACCCGCGGACTCATCGTCGAAGAATCGACTGTCCTCCTCCTCTTCGGGAACATCTTCTAAATGTGTATGCGATTTTGCCGGCATAGCGCCCTATCTAGATCGATGAGGTGACTATACGAGGTAAGCAGTACAAAGAAAAGATCTGTGGGGAACTGTACTTCGCACAAACAACAAACCGCCAGGAAGTAACCATCGCTGATCTTCCAGAGCGTAAATGCTTACATATATATATATATATTCTTCTGCATACCTAACTCACCTGGAAGAACACCCGGGCACACTCCCAAAACGGCAAGCAAAGGGTACGACGACTCCTATTTCTTTTGTGCGCACAGAACAGCAGAAGAAAAGAAAGCTTTCTGTGTGTCGGGGAATTATGCATCGGGGAACGCAGAACTAATGCCCCTATTGCTTCGCCAGTAACATACTGCGCTGGGGCCCTCTCTGGGCTCTCCCTCTGTGTTGTCACATCGCAGTTCTATGCGTGCGGGCGGAGCGGGGCCGGGCCTGGCGGAGCCGGGCGAAGCCGGGCGGGGCACGGAGGATTAGTTAATCCGGTTTCATTGTCCGGTTCTTGTGCGACACTTTCTGTGCTGTCCCCTTTTCTTTTTTTTCCCATTGTTTATGTCATTTTCTTTTTTCTTGCGTAAGTGGTATTCTATTGTTCTCGGACAGGCGTCGTCCGTTTCAGGATTTGCCTGCAGCAAGCTTGCTATGAGCGCGGCCCAGGCATTTACCGGTGTGTAGTAGAAGAGAGTGTGTTGCTGATAAGTGGGTGAGCGGCGTTAGCTTTCGAAGACGTATTTTTACATAATTTTATATGTCAGCAGATGTGCTAAACACCGTAGAACTGTTACAAGTCAAGAGCGGTCGTGTTCAAGCGGTCTGCGGGGAACAAAGCACGCCCAAACCCTTGATGCCCGTGGCCACAGTGTTGCAGCACTAACCTCAACGTCGTTTATGCCTTGCGCGGTCTTTTCTCTGCATTCTGTCTTGCTGTCTTTAAGACGTGTATACATTTCTGTCCCAATCGGGTAAAAGGTAAACAGTGTACAAGACTGAATATAATATTCGGCTTATGTTACAGCCTTCAAGAAAAAGAAAAATAAAGTAAAAACACACACACACACATACATACAGGCAGGCAGATTGAACCTCTATTACCAGTAACGCTTACAGGAACGCGACGGTTTATGATGTGCGAGGTTACGATACCTTTCCACTCTCTTGCAGTGCTACTGCCAGACCATGAAGATATCATCTTCAAAACAGACCGCAAATGGTCGCAACAATCCCCGCCGAAGTTGAGGGCATCGCTGAAATGCGACAGTATGCCCAAAATGATATATACCATGCCAGCAACAGCATGTGAAGTACGGTTCAAACAGGCAAATAACCTGCTATATCACATCAACTGCTATACAACGTGGAGCGTGCAGGATAAGTGCGAAGGTGTTGCCCTGGTCACTTTACCGTTGGAGCTCGGCGATTCATCCCCTGAATCATTTGCTCTATCTGACGAACACAAAGCTATGATAAAGCAATTGTCAAACGATTGTGATATCGAGTTTATCCTTACAAGAGGGGACTGCTACAAAACTGCAAAGGCGGGCGCTCATATCTACGCTCATATCATAGGCGAAGACAAAAACGTTTCAGATGCAAAATCGTTCGTGGCCGTGCTCTTGGATAAAATTACAGCAGCACCGGAACGCGAACTGTTCTTGGATGTTATGGAGCTCGACTCTGTGTCTCTGGTGCCTCTAGTGATAGGTCACAACGCCAATAATTTACCCCTGTTGAAAAATACTCTGTTGACAAAAGTATACCCGCCCTCATTGAACTCTGACGCTAGACAGCTCCTTTTCACAAGTACCTCGGCACCAATGCTAGCTCAAACAAAGGACATAATCGGCCAGCATATCTCTGCGCTGACGAAAACGTCACTGTACTACGGAAGGCTTCCAAACGTGCCACTTCTCAAACTAATCTACATCGAAAAGTTCAAAACCAACTCAATCATGACATTGATGATACGATTTCAAACGTACATTAAGTTGAATATGGATAGTATGTTTGTTGAATTTCAGGCCGTGACACCGACAATATTACAGACTGTCATGAAAGTGTTCACTGTGCAGATACTACAACCAATCATGGAATTGTGCATAACGTACAAACAGGGCACCTCAATAAATAAAAAAGATTCCCTGAAACTGTTCGATAACTTTACAGTGTGCTCTATCTTGAAAAAAGACCCTATACCGCGGATCACTTTAGTCTCAGAGTATACAATCCTAAACAGTATTCTCCCCAAGATTTTGAACTTTGAAAGTAATCAGTTAAGACAAATGAAACTGATATGCCAGGTGCATTCCGAATTCCATGATTTTGTATGCGGGAAGAAGAGCGGCAAATTGACTAGAATAATGGACCGATTTGAAAAATGTTTGATACAACTGACCAATGACGACATCAACGGAGTGGCCAACCCCATCATGATGAATCTCTGTCTGATAAGTGATTCCCGCGAACAGTTCCCACAGTGTTTCAAGTATATGGTAGACGAATTACCAGCAGAGAAGCTCTTTTATCTCCCAGAGTTATTCCACAGACCCATTATTGGCACGGGAGGCTCGATTATCCAAACAATCATGAGAAAACATAACGTTTTCATACAGTTTTCCAATAGTTTTTTGCTCCCTCAGGGGAAACTGGCGTTGACTCGCTACGATAACGTCCTTATCAGATGCCCAAACAAGAACAAAGAAAGTATTGACCCTGCCAGGATCGAGTTGCTAACGCTTATGGACAACTTCAATATGGTACAGTACGAAGAGACCTTGAATTTGACCCCCTGCATGTTTAATGACATCGTATTATTCAAAGACTTAAACTGTATACCTCAGTTGGAGAAAAAATACAACGTCTTCGTCAAATTCCCAAACTATGTATCGAAGGAGTCTAAATTATCCATCCATGGCTTAGACCAAGTAGTCTGCAAAAACGCAGCCAACGAATTAAAGAACCTTCTATGGAGTAAAGAAGTGAAAATAGTACTACCCTCCAAGTTCGAAGATTTTGCTGCCGAGAATAAGCTTGCAATCACGAACGAAATAATCATGCCGTTTCAAAGAATATGGAAATCTATTATTATACAGGGGAAGAATACTCTGTCTATGACGTACAACCAGGAAGAGGATTTAGTTCATCAGTTGGATGTTCTTTCGGAGTACTTACTATCTAGGGACATTGAATTAGTCGAAACTGTAAAGGTTTGAACTTCATCTCTTACTCTTAGCTAGCCTAAAAATTTGCATTACATTATGCAAAACGCATGCATTCTATACACAGTCAATATGAAAAAAATAATTACAACCTTGTCTTCAGCGTCTCATTCAAAAATACTACGCATTGATCAAATAACCTGAGCGTCACTTCTTTCTCCGTCAGTTCATTAGTGGAAGAAATTGTCCTCAGATGCTTGAAGCTGAGCATATATGCCGTGTACGCCTCCCCGGGGCTCTTCCACGACCTCCTCAGCTGATACTGCCAGCTAAGTATGCTCTTAAAGATTCTGTGAGCCATTGCCACATCTTGGTTATTATGCGTTTCATCAACCGATTGAATAACAAACTTCAAGGAATTAGCAACAACGAGCCTCCAATCATGCTTTAGCAAGTGACGGTTGGTAAGAACCAGAGCACGTTTCGCCTCGTAGTCCTCGTATCGGTATTTGTATGCTATGTAGTTTGTATAAACGTGTTTAACGTTAAGTCTTTGAGACACTAACGGTCGTAATCGCATAAACCGCCTATAGCTGGATCTTATAAATTCGGCGTCACTTTGTTCGGAGACATCACAAGATAAAATAAACCGTCCCGGCTGTTTGAGAACAGTCTGCACACTGCTGATAACAGCTTTCGTGGTATTGATGATGGGCAGTTGCATGTTCGATTAGCTTCCTTCGAGATGACCTTGATTTCTATACTTGTTTCGTGAGTGAAAATTTATTTTAAAGAGATGAGTTCAACTGCACATTCCTCCCAACGACTAAAAGAAGAAAGACTATTAATGCAAGACGAGCTACCGTCGTATGAACCGGGGACAGGTAATCGTTCTGATGAGGAAGACTCGTCGTCAGAGGAGTCTGCGGCCTCCTCATTATACGTATCGAGGGAAACAACAGTAGATGAATACGAAGACAGTGATTCAGAGCTTGAAAATAATGCGTCCGAGGTACCCGCTGATGCCATGTTGATGTTCAAGCCAGTCCGCAACTACAATGTTTTTATGGATGGCTTAAAGGATGGTGATGTTTTTATTGGTTTGAAGGATAAGCAAACTTTATACATATCCGGAGTCTTCGATTTACAAGTTGTGAAAGGTGGAATTGTTTACAACAATGTACATTATAATGCATCCAAACAACAAATAAAAGTCTGGCATCCGCTTTGTAACTCAATTCCTGCTTTTCAAAGTTCTGTGTATGCTGGGTGGACAGAAAATCTGCACTCAGCAAAACACTCTTGGATGGGCGAGTTTACATGCGTTTTAAAAATCTCTAGTGGGGCAGCAAAAGGTATTATGGATTGTCAAAAACTGTATCCAGAATTGAAATATCTTTGGAAGATTAAGAGCTCTGATAAGCAGATTGCTAATGACTGTTCTTCTTTCAGCATTCTTTCAGAAATCGATACATCTTTTCAACCTTTGAAGATTTCCATGAAATGGAGAGATAGCATAGAAAAACTACAAATGTTTCATAAGAACTGCCAACATGATATGCGAGTCATGGTTATTGGGGCGAAAAATTCAGGCAAATCTACTTTTTTAAGGCTGCTTGTCGAGAAGTTCTTGTCTAATAGCTCTCGGAAACATATTGCTTCTGAAGATTCATTACTGTACCTGGATCTCGATCCAGGTCAACCGGAATTGTCACATCCTGATTGCATGTCTTTAGCTCAGATAAATCAGTTTTCCAAGAGCTCATTGGGCAATAATTTTGGACAATCTAACTTACAGTTCTTAAAACAATGCTATTTAGGATTAACCTCTCCGCAAGACGATCCAAAGTTATATTTAGAGCTAATTGATTCCTTGATTCAGTCTTTTGAGGATCAAAATTTCGTAGGTACATCACTACTGAATCTGCCGGGATGGGTCAAAGGCTTTGGTATCAATATTATAAATCATGTCATTGCAAGGTATAAACCTACGAATATTATAATAATGGAGATAAACGAGAGGTACAATTTTTCTGAAGAATTAGTTATTCCAGAAACTTTTTCTTCGTCTCTGCAAGACCAATATGCACCCTCAATAATGAAATTAACACCATACCATCCCCAGCATTTGCACATAAATCCAAGCAGGCTTTCAAACTTTGATGTATTTAACCAACAAAAATTTCAGGCATCTCAGTTACGTACGCTCAAAACTCTGTTATTGTTTCATTCGACGGACAAATCAGAGCAAGAGTTAAATTATGATTTTAGGCCGCTTTTGCTGCAGGCTCCCATGCAGGTATCAATAGGTGTTAAGGAGGGAATATCTGCAATACAGTTTCTGAGTGAGTTTCAAAATATGGATAAAGCAGATATAAGGGGTGCGTTAGAAGGAACCATTGTTGCATTGCATCGCTACGACATTCTTGCTGAGGATGACAGTTTTGGTGATAACATAAAAAAGTCAGGTATCTATCCGCTGGTTGGTAAAGGGAATGTACAGAAGTTAAAGTATGTTACATTGGTACTGATTCATTCTATTGATGAGGCGAATAAGGTTATGAATGTATATTTACCCCTGTGTGACGAGAAAAAGATTCAAAATTGTCATGGTTCAAATACCAGATGGATTCTCATGAGAAGTAAGACAGAAACACCGTTGCACGAGCTATACCCCCCTCGTGCTCTACTCGAAAAGTATGGAGATCTGAAAAAACAAAATTTCCCTTATATATCAACCGAAAGGAGGAAAAAACAGGAGCACGTCTGGAAAGTCCGGAAAAATGTTCAGAGAAGGGGTCATTTGATGAAATAGACAATGATTTAAAATCAATGAATTTGGTCATATTATACAACTTTTCTTATAGATATTTAATTAGGTGACCAGTCACTCATCGCTCTTTAATTCGACTTGGTCATTCCATCCCAGTTTCTTATTCAACTTGTCATATTTTATTCTATCTTTATCACTCACAGATGGTTTAATTTTCTGTAAAGCTCTTTGGAAGTCTTTCATAGTGACTATAATATGTTCATCAGATACGCCAACGCTCAAATCTTCGAACTCTTTATCTAAATTATTGTCAACAACAGACTGGAGTTCGTCGGTTTTGAAAAAGCTTCTTTTTAACGCGGAAACAGAACTTTCTCTAACGAGCGCCGCCAAATCAGCACCAGAAAAGTTCTGACAGCGAAAGTCATTGATTATCTCTGCGAAATCGATGTCATGAGCCACAGGAGTACCATTTGACCTTAAAAGGGTCTGCAAAATATCCAGTTTTTCCTCTTTTGTTGGGAGCTCAATGAAGATGGTTTTGTCTAATCTGCCAGGTCTCAGCATTGCAGGGTCAATCATGTCTGGTCTGTTAGTTGCCCCAATTACAAAAATACCGCGACGATCATTTAATCCGTCCAGTTCTGTCAATAATGTGTTGACCACCCTGGAGGAAGACTCGGATAAGGAAGTGTCTCTTCTTGGTACGAGCGCATCCAATTCATCGAAAAAGATGACACATGGGATTGAGGCCCTTGCTCTCGTAAATACCTGCCTGATTGCTCTCTCAGACTCACCAACATATTTGTTCAGCAATTCTGGTCCCTTTATCGAAATAAAGTTAGCCCTAGACTCGTTGGCAACGGCCTTGGCCAATAAAGTCTTACCACAACCTGGTGGCCCCCATAGAAGTACACCAGCAGGTGCATTTATACCCACTTTTTCATAGAGTTCAGGTCTCTTGATTGGCTGGACAATAGCCATATTCAATTCCAACCTGACGTTTGAAAGAGCTCCTATATTGTTCCATGTGACATCTGGAACTGTAGCAAAGCCCTCTCGTTTCGCAGTGGGCTGTATTGTTGGAAGGGCTTTAAGAAAATCCTCGTATTTTATTGAGAGCGTTTGTAGCTCAGTATCATTCAAGGGCTCTGGGTAATTTTGAATAAATCTCTGGATAACGGAGAGAGGTAGTGGATTTATCATGTTAGCTGTATTCTTCAATTCTGTGTCTCGATCTACCTCCATCGTGTCGCTTACCACTGAGTGTTCAAATATACGTTTGATAGCGCAGGTTCCCGCCGCAGTAATCAATGCTTTCAAGTCTGCACCAACAAACCCAGGTGTTAATTTTGCCAATTGTAAGAAATCAATCTCACCATCAAGCTTCAAGGTCGAAGAAAGCTTTTTTAGAATATGTAGTCTGGAGACCTCATTCGGTACATTCAAGCATATTTCCCTATCAAACCTACCTGCTCTTCTCAAAGCGGCATCCAATGAATCGGGTCTGTTTGTAGCGCCGATGACAATAACTGGTTTACCGCCTGTTTTCTGTAAAGTCAGCTCATCCATCGATGTTAGCAATTGAGCTACAATACGTTTTTCCATCTCTCGCTGAGCACCGCCATCTCTTTTAGGTGTGATGGCGTCGATTTCGTCAAAAAATATTAGACATGGTGCAATTTGTTGGGCCTCCTCGAATAAATCTCTAATCTTCTTTTCACTTTCCCCAGACATGCCGCTTACCACCGATGGTGCTGAGACGGAGATGAAAGGAACCTTTAATTCACCTGCAAGGGCATTGGCTATCGAAGTCTTACCACAGCCGGGTGGGCCATGTAATAGAACACCGCGGGGAGGATCAATTCCCGTAGTTTCGAATATCTCAGGGTGCAAAATTGGCAAGCCAATAAGTTCCATTAGCTGTGCTACAACATCATCCATACCGCCCAGTGATTGTAAATTGGTTTCAGGTGGAGTTCTATCCTTCTTCCGTCTCTTCGACTTGGTGCTATGGTGCTGCTGTGAAGCTCGCTTGCTCTTGCTCGGCGTCCTGTCAGATTCTGGTTCTGACTGCTTCCAAGAGCTTACAATGTCCTTATTCATGTCGTTATTTGCCCTCTCATCATTCAGGGCCGTCGCAACCGGTGTGGCATCAGTATCAAACTCGCTGATCTCGTCTTCATCGGCGCTGACTTCTTCTGCTTCCTCTTCTATCATTTCCTTCAATACCCTATCAATAGTTTTTTCCAGTACTACTCTCTTAACTCTCTGTAAAGACAGATCTTTAGCTTGGGCAAACACAAGTATTTCCTGTACGGACATATCTCTAGCCCAAAATACAGTGTCATCTCCTTCCAGACCTTTCCGCTTCGAGTCCAGTGTCTTTTCCTCCAGTAAACGAGAAATTAGCGCTGCAATCTTTGCATCAAACGCTGCACTCACAGTGTGCTTTCCAGCAGGTCTCCTCATAGCATACGCCTGACTACTCTTTGGTTGACTGCGAGCTGTTGGAGGTTAAAACCTGCGATGACCATAAGGTGAAGATAATATTAAAAATTTTCAAAGGTCTTTAACGATCAACGCTAATAACAAACAGCAAGCTCAACGAAAACAGCAATCGCGTTTGTAAGATGCTTTGTGCTATTAGTGGGAAACCCTGTAAGCACCCGGTCGTATGTCCAGCATCACGTTGTATTTTTGAAAGAGACTTGTTGTTGCAATGGCTTGACACGCACGATGGGAAAGATCCGATCACAGGCCAAGTAGTCAGTAAGGATCAATTGATTGAGCTGAAACAGGACCCTGCATTTGCAAACCCAGTGAACTCAGCTACGCTAGCCACAAATTATTCAATACCCAACTTACTATCCTCTCTGCAGAACGAATGGGATGCTATTATGTTGGAGAACTTTGAGTTAAGGAGGCAATTGGACGATCTAACGAACAGGCTTTCTCTGGCTTTATACGAAAGGGATGCCGCAAAGATCGTTGCTGCAAAAGCGCTTCAACAAAAAGATACCAATTCTAGTTTACAAACTTTAAATGTGGGCACGATAAGTGATGATGTCCGCACTGAATTTATCGCGCGTTCTAAGGAGTATATCAACCTGACGAAGCAGCAGACCAAGGCTGATAAATGGAATTGGAACGCAGGGAAGGACATAACACAATGTACAGTTCAAGATTCTTGGGATACGGTATGTCCTCCGTCACTGGAATCTGCAAGAGGAATTCTTGATGGTAGCGAGTGTATCACTGTAGTTGCTGCTGAGGGCAATGCCATTGTAATATCCAACCAGGGGGTTCAAAATATGTCTGTCCCCCCCAATTTGAATTACGCTAAAGCTACAATGATGAATACGGTTCTTTACGCTACTACTGAAGGTGAGATTGGCCGTTTGTCTATAGATACCAATGACGCTGTGAGGTGCAGTATTGAAAGTACAGACGTTTTATCAATGTTCTCGCACGAGTTCATTCTCCCTGACCATTTTATCACTGTCCTTAGAAATGGATCTATCTATCTGACAGGCAGCCGAACGACGACCAGATTATGCCCTGAACTTCCCAAGGCAGAATACCTAGGCGCAGACTTACACAAAGACGGTCTGCTACTAGCGCTGTTTACAGCTGACGAGGTCATTGTTCTGGACATCACCGACACTGGGGCTAGCGTATCGGCCAGTTTCAAAGTGGGGCAAGACATAAAAAATGCCGGGCCTGTGCAGGGGGTATATTTCCCTACCAATGGGTACTGGCTCATGGTTCATTCGGGCTCAGAGGTTGTCACTTTTGATCTAAGGAAACCACAGTCCACATACGCAGTCAAATCCCTAGCGTTACCTCACGATTCCGCGCTATGGACGGTGCACCATAGCGGCAAGTATCTGTTCGTGCTCAATGGAGAGGAGGGTGTGACCGCATATCAGTACAAGAAAGCATTGAAAGATTGGGAAACACTGTTTCAGTGTCTGCTACCCTCGCACGTGGAGAATGTTGAACATTTCGGGTGCATGAGAGAGAGCGCAGAAATCAGCCTGGTGCTACAATCTCGGCAAAAGGCCTCCTATATAAAGTTAAAATAATAATAAAAGATATATTTCTGACGTACTGATTAAACGACACGTCTTTGGCAAGACACCCAAAAAAAACAGAGACGATCAAACGATGCTGGAGTCACTTGCTGCCACCCTGTTGAATCGGGTGCTTGGCTCATACGTGGAGAATTTTGATCCAGCGCAACTAAATGTCGGGATCTGGTCTGGGAATGTGGAGTTGCAAGATTTGAAATTGAGGGGAGACTGTTTGGACTCACTTGAACTACCTTTAGAGGTCGAAAACGGGGTACTGGGGTCTTTAGTACTTAGTGTACCCTGGTCTAATTTGAAGAACAAGCCTGTGAAGATTATTATTAACGACTGTTACCTGCTTGTGAAACCGAGCTTGTTCTCATATAATGAATCTGAAGAGGCTGAAAGAGAGTTAAAATTGAAATTGAAGAAGCTGATGCAATGGGAATTGAACAATCAGGCTAGACAAGCCGTTTCTGGTGCAGGTGATGATGCATTGTCAGCGCAGAACGAATCATTCATGCAGTCTCTGATTACGAAGATCGTTGATAACCTGCAAGTCATCATCAAAAATATCCATATAAGGTATGAAGATACAACGTGCGTGTTTTCGAAGACACCAGCAGCAATTGGGTTTACTTTGGCAGAGTTATCTGCAGTCTCGACGAATGAAAATTGGGAACCGAGTTTCATAGAGATTAGACAATCGTTAACCCATAAGCTGCTTACATTGGATTCGTTGGGGGTTTACTGGGACACTGACGCGCGAGAGGTTTTCTGTGCGGAGGAGGATGATGATGTAACCCAATTCAAGGATAAGTTCAGCAACTTAAAGAACCCCGAGCAATACCTCTTAAAGCCCGTCTCGGGTACAGGGAAATTGAGTATTAATAAACTGGGCACTACTGAGACTCAGTCACATGTATCGTTACAGCTGGCGTGCAAAGAATTTGGGATTGAACTAGATGATAAACAGTACGCAGATCTGTTAACCACAATTTCTAACACACATTTCCAGAAGCAGACTGAGAAATTCAAGACACAGAGACCTACTTTCACGCCTGGAGAAAATCCAAGGAGCTGGTTCCAATACATCGCAAAGTGCGTATTTCATGAAGTTAAACAGAAAAACAAAATGTGGACTTGGGATCGCATCAAAACTGTCTGTTCCAGTAGGAGGGAATACGTGAGATTGTGGATTGAAAAATTAAAGCTGCCTAATTTGGAGGAAAAGTTACCAAATAAAGATGATGAAACGCGCTTACAACAGTTGCATGAATTATTGAGCTACGAGACAATCATTATTTTTAGAATGCTTGCCAAGAGAGAAAGCGCTAGAATGAAATTAAGTTCGGAAGGTACTTCAACGAAGAAAGACACCGCATCGGTAACTAAGGGATCCCAATCTAAAGCGGCATCCACTCATAAAGGCTGGTTATCTTCTTGGTGGAATTCTGGGAAGGACACACCTACCGTCCAAGATACAGAACTTGTCATGACAAAGGAACAGAGACAAGAACTTTATGATGCCATTGAGTTTAATGAGTTTGAAATGGATAAAGGTATTGTCGATTCGCAAGTTCCAAATCATTACATCACTTGGCATTTGGTTGGTGTTTTAGAAAAGGGTTATCTGGGCTTGAAAAAGGATAATCAAAAGTTGGCGCAGGTCATTTTCCAGCACTGTGAACTGGACTTTTGCAAAAGACCAAACTCCTACTTGGCATCTTTCAACTTGAATCAGTTTAATGTTGAGGATCAAACTGCCAAAAGTTTATACAAGCATATCGTGAGTCCTAAAGCAGTTGATGGTGCTACGAGTGACCGACTTTTCAATATTGAGTACGAATCAAACCCCTTGTCAAATATTGCTGACGCTAGGTTAGATTTAAAGCTGTTGGGTACCACTGTGTTTTATCACGTCTATTTCCTTGCTGAGGTAATGAAGTTCTTTCAACCGAAGCAGCAGCATATGGACACCATAGGAGCCATCATCAGCGCTGCAGGGGCAACTGTGGATGGATGGACAACACAAACCAGAATGGGTATTGAATCTCTACTGGAAGATCATAAAACATTGGCTTTGAATCTTGATTTACAAGCTCCATTGATTATCCTTCCTGTTGATCCCCGTATTTGGGACTCGCCGTGTATTGTTATTGATGCTGGTCATATTTCAATGATAAGTGACGTTGTGCCGAAAGAAAAGATTAACAGTATCAAGCAACTGTCGGTTCAAGAATATGATAGTATTGATGACAACGAGATTAACAGGCTGATGTTTGATAGGTACCATATTACATCCCAGGATACGCAAATTTTAGTTGGGACAAGCGTAGAGTCCACACTGTCCAGTTTGGCTGATAATGATACTTTTTGTGTTTTGAACAAAATGCAATTAGACATTACTTTAGATCTTTCTATTTTACCAAAGGCCCATAAGTTACCCAAGATTAAAATTTCAGGTCACTTACCAAAACTTACATTGGCCTACAATGACTATCAGTACAAAATTATAATGGACTTTATAGCGCATTGTGTCCCAGAGTTGGATGACTTTGGTATTGTGGCCCAGCATAGTAACGTCTCTGATGATGTTATGGATCAAAAAATTGATCAAGCAAGGCTAGCAGAGACTTTGAAACTTATGGGGAATGTCTCAGAGTTAGAGCTTTTACAGAAAAAGCTGAATGTAACTTTTGAGGTTGATGAGATAAAGTTTTCGATGTTGAAGTGCATAGACACACAATCAATGGAATGTAAAAAGCTTGCTGATCTTGCAGGTACAAGGTTCAGGTTCAATTTCGTGAAAACCTTGAAAGGTATGGACCTTGATATTAGTGCACATTCTTTAGACGTCGAAGACTACATTGAGAACAGCTCTGTTTCAGAATTCAAAAAGTTGATTTCTTCAGATGTGGAAGGACATGGGGAAGAAGATGATCTTTTTTCGTTACAATATAACAGGACACAGAGAATTGTAACCCATAACTCAACTTACATTGAACTGTTTGATCAGAACTTGGACATTAACATGACCAAACTTAAGTTAGTTATCACGCCAAAGTCCATTTTAACCTTACTCAATTACTCTGTTTTTACCTTTACTACCCCGCAGGTGGAAGAATTGCCTGCAGATGCCTTAAAACACAATGTGGAAGGCAAAGACGATTCTCCTCAAAAGTTAAATTTGAATATCAATATGGAAGGTTTGTTCATAATTTTGAATGATGAAGGCACAAAACTAGCGACACTAGACCTGTCAGCTGGTAAGCTCAGAATATTGCTGTTGCCAGAAAGCATGAAGGTCGATATGACGTTAGATGGGCTAGATCTCACAGATGAGGTGATCCAGAACAGAAGCCGCTGCTCTCCTGTTAGAAAGCTGATTTCCATGGATGGTGACCAATTGATAGAGCTACAATATGAAAGTTTTGATTCTGAAACCAACCAGAGAAATTATGATTCCCTGTTCAAGTGTGTAACTGGTTCAATGTTTGTCAATTTTAACGATGCGGCCATAAACAGGATATTAAAATTTGTTTACAAGTTCCAAAAAATGAAGTCGTACTTTGACGCTGTTAGACAAGCAGCATATAGTCAAGTTCCTACAATTGAAACGGTAAAAAATATGAAATTAGATGTTCTGATAAAATCACCCATTGTTCAGTTTCCAAAAGAGAGAGACGTCAAACTAAACTTGTCGGACGTGATCAAGTTTTATTTGGGTGAACTTTTTATTCAAAACGAGTTTATCACTGATTCAAATGGTTCAAAACTGAATAGAATCAACGCAGGTTTGAGAGATGGTCAAATCTCATCAAGTTTGTATCTGGAAAACGGGTTAACTCAAGAACTGAGTTTAGCAGAAGGGATGAGCGTTGTCTTCGATATAATGCATAACACGCAGAAAACAGACCTCAACTCCGCGGAATTTGATGTGGATGGTCGTGTTGAAGAGCTGTCACTAAATGTCACTGAATTACAGCTGCAGTATCTGTATCAAATTGTCGATAAGGTATCTCGCACCTTTACGGTAGATGATGTGGAGCCTGTACAGATATCACCACAAGACCTGGACCTAGATATTAATTCTCCCACACCTATTAAGATGCCTTCGGAAAGTATATCAAATACGCCATCCGATAAGGTTCCACCTGAGAGCGGCGCAAAAAGTTGCCATTTGAATCTCTCTTCACCTGGTATATCCCTAACATTGTATGATAATACGTCACAAGTCACTTCGATCGAGGAATCCAGTATCACAAGAGTCACCTTTCAGGATATGGCATGCGTTTACGACGTTCAGAGCGATGGTACCTCCTCAGGTGAAGCTTATATCGCAGCTTTCAAACTGGAAGATACCCGTGAGACGAAGGATAGTAAGTATACTGAACTGATCCCTAAAATGAGCAAAGAAGGAAATCAGTTTTCTGCCGTCCTTTCTAGAAAGTGGATTGAAAGTGGTCTTTTGACAAACTTGTCAGTAACAATCAACAGTCCACGTTTTATCTTGGCAATGGATCATATGATGGCACTAAAAAGATTCTTTGATATCATTTCCGCTCCGAAGACCTCTCTGGAAACGGCTGAAAACACCAAGATTAATCCTGCACCAATGGTTGAAATGAGAGAAGAGCATACCTATAGACTGTTCCAATACTCACTTAATGTTGTTGATTCGGCTTTTTTACTACTGGCCGATCCCTCGGACATCAATACGGAGGCAGTCGTTTTTAGTGTAGGGCAATTTTTGTTTACAGAGCAAAATATTACAACTCTTTCAGCTAACAACATAGGTATGTTTTTGTCGAAGATGAACACTACGGAGGAGCACGTCATTAGATTATTAGATGACTTCTCAACTTCTGTAACAATTGACAAAAGAAATTCTACCAAAGAAAGGTTGCTCACCGATATTCGTGTCTCGCTAGAACCAATCATTATGCGTATCTCTTTGAGAGATATAAGACTGGCAATGTTGATATTTAACCATGCTGTTTCATTGTGGAATGAGTACAACAAGAGCCTTGGACCAGGTGATGAGGATGACCAAAAACCGAAACGACCAGCCATGTTTTCCAAAGAGTTTGAAAGGAAATTGATGAAATACGCACCAACTTTGAATACCATTGAAAGTGTTGAGTCTGATCAAATTAGTGCATATGCCAATGACCCTGATATTCGGTTGAAGGGTGAAACTTTGACTGCCGATTTCGGCGGCTTTAGAATGATTTTACTCGGTGACGTTCATGAAATGCCTATTTTGGATACAAACATCAATTCGTTCACTCTGGGGGCCAAGGACTGGTCTACAGAACTTGATGGGATGACTACAATGGAAACATCTGTAAATATTTTCAATTACTCCAGATCCAGTTGGGAGCCACTAATAGAGCCAACCAACATTTCTTTCCACTTGTCAAAGGGATGGAACGCAAACTCGACCATTGTTTTAGATGCTATAACGAGGGAAGTAACGGAAATTACCTTGTCGTCCCGATCTATTGCTGCCTTATCAAATATTCCTGGTTCGCTTAACAGTGAGCTCCGTTTAACTCCCAGAGGCTCCAAAAAGCCATATATGCTAGTCAATGATGTTGGGTTTGATCTTTTGGTTTGGATCAAAACTGAAGATGAAGAGGAGAGGAAAAACCTCACGACCTTGAAGAATGGAGAAAGTCTTCCTTGGGAGTTTGAAGATTGGATGAGCATTAGACAACGGTTAGGCACGGATAATAAGAAAAGTATTCTGAATGTTGCAGTAGCCAACGAGGCTTACAGTACTGTACTAACCATTGATGCAACTGGTGAAGGTGAAGACCTCTACGTTCTAAAACCTGCTGTAAATCATGTTCACCGAAGGGTAGTTTGCGATTTGAAATGTAGCGAGGATAACGTCAAAGTGATAACTTTTAGATCGACGCTGCTGCTCGAAAACGCCACTTGCACCAGACTCCAAATCAAGGTAGACTCTCCAGAGTGTACATCCCCAACATTTCTGACAATTGAGCCGTCTTCGAGCCATTCGATCCCCGTGGAATATGCGTACAGCTGCAAATTATTCTTCAGGCCTAGTATCGAACCAGACTATGGCTGGTCAGAAGAGGGAGTATCCTGGACTGAGCTTTTGACAAAGCCTGTCTCACTTGAGTGTGTGTCTGGATCATCCTCACTCAGAAAGTTTTATCTCGAGCTGAACGGCAAATATGACTCGAACGAGCCGTTGGCCAAGATTTTCCCTCACATGAAGATTATAATCTCTCCATCACTGATCATTGAAAATATGTTGCCATTCGATATGAACTACAGTATCGTATCCAAAAGGGCTGATATGAAAAACTTCTCTTTATTGAAAAAAGCTGATAAGGTGTCAGTTCATAGCGTTTCCCTAGATGAATTCCTTTTGTTGTCTGTTCAACCTCATATTGAAGGTTGTGATAAATCTAAACCGTCAATTGTGAATACACCAAAGAAAACCTCTTTGCAGCCTGAAAACATTCTTGCGGTCGACATTGGAAATGGTCAGCGGTTGACGTTGATGATAAAATATCAGAGTATTGAAGGGTCTAGGGCAAAAGTACTGAAAATTTATTCACCTTATATTATTCTGAACGGAACCGACAGAGATCTTTACATTGAGGGTGCGAATTTTAACGTTGCTCATTCTAAAGTTCTGATCCAGGAAAAGGATGAAACGAAAAAGTACACTCAACCTTTGATGTTTTCGTTCAACTCGTCGCATAGCAGCAGTAACAGAGCAAGAATAAAATTCAAGGATACAGACTGGAGTGTACCGCTATCTTTTGATGCCATCGGGCAATCCTTTGATGGTACTTTGAATGACCTCAATAAATCCCGTGAATCCAATGTGGGTATCAACATCTCTGAAGGTCTTGGGAAATACTACCTGAGTAAGATCATCAACATCAAGCCTCGTTATATGGTACAAAACGATCTTGATTTTGCAATTGACATATGCGAGTTGGGCTCTTCTGACAACATCCGCCTCGGACCTGGTAGCATGCTTCCATTGTACAATCTCAGGAATGTTTTGAACAAGCAGTTGATGATTAAGACACTGGGATTTGATGCGGAGTGGTCTGCGCCGTTCTTCATGAAGGACATAGGCCTGACATATTTAAAGTTGTTGACGGAGGAAGGTACTCACATGCTGCTTAAATTGGAGATTGTTTTACAAGAGGCTACTGTTTTCGTCAAGGTTACATCTGGTGATGAGATATGGCCATACTCGATTAGAAACTTTAGTGACTACGAGTTTATCTTTTACCAGAGGGATGTCAAGCTTGTTGACGAGCACTACGACGATTCGAATGCTTCTGATGCATTGAAGGAGGTAGAATTCAAGCCTTTGTACTACAGGGTGCCTCCCAGGTCTGTAATGCCGTATGCGTGGGATTATCCTACGGCGAGGCAAAAGAAATTGATATTGACGTCTGGTGGGCGTAAAAGAGAGATTCAACTGGCGGAGATCGGGAACTTAAAACCGATGAGGATACCTTCGAGTTCAATGGATGCGGATGGGAAGCCCTCCGTGGTGGACTTGAATGTAGTCGCCGATGGTCCCACACAGGCGTTGATGATTACCAATTATGATCCGCAGTTGTCCCTGTACAAGTTGAAAAAGAAGGGTGGTTCTGTGAATATGCGGTCTTCTGCATCGTTACAGACTACTATGGATGCCTTTGAGACTGAGGAGGCGAATAGTGAGGATGAGAAATTGTTTACCAAAGTTGTGGTTTCCTTTAAAGGGTTGGGTATATCGTTGATAACTGCTGATTTGAAGGAGATAATGTACGTGAACGTTGGTGGGATTGAAGTTAGGTATAACGATTCCGAGTTGTACAAGACAGTATCGTGGAAAGTGAAGTGGTTCCAAATTGATAACCAATTGTACGATGCTCTTTACCAGAACATTTTGTACCCTGCGACGATCCCTAACACGACAAAGGATCTTGAGAACCATCCTGTAGTGTCTGGTTCTGTGTCGCGGGTCAAGGACGACTCGTACGGTGTCCCCTATTTCAAGCATTTGACGTTCCTATTACAAGAGTTTGCTATCCAGTTGGACGAGCAGTTCATCTATGCTTTAATCAACTATTTGAAATTCCCTGGCGCGTCATGGAACAACAAGGACGCTGGAGATAGTTCCATTTGCGATACTGTGACATTACCGCACATCAAGGAGGTATCGTTTGCGAACGATGTATATTTTGAAGTGTTCCATTTGCAACCTACTTTGTTACACCTGTCGTTTATGCGTAGTGATCAAATCGACGCTGAGTCTAAGATTGAGACCCCTGAGATCACTAACGCTTTGACATCGATGTTTTTCTTGAACGTGTTGACGATGACCGTGGGGAACGTGAACGACGCTCCTATCAAGTTGAACTCACTGCTTCTGGACAACGTCCGTGTGCCCATGCCCCTCTTGTACGAGAACATCAAGACGCACTACGCTCAGCAGTTCTTCTACCAGATCCACATGATCCTTGGGTCCGCTGATTTTCTGGGGAACCCAGTTGGGTTGTTCAACACGATCAGTTCCGGTGTATGGGACCTTTTCTACGAGCCCTACCAGGGGTACACGTTGAACGACCGGCCCCAGGAGATCGGGATCCATATTGCGAAAGGTGGACTCTCCTTTGCCAAGAAGACCGTGTTCGGGATCTCAGACTCGATGGCGAAACTGACGGGGTCTGTCGCCAAGGGTTTGTCAGTGACACAGGACGCACAATTCCAAGAGGCCCGTCGTCTACAACAGCGTAAAGCTCGTGCTGGTGGTGGCGGTGGTGCGGCCGTGGCCCCCGGTGCAGGGTCCCTCGGCCCCGCGAACGGAGTGTTTGGCAACACAGCCACCTCCTTCGTGAACACTATCGGCAGCGGTCTCTCCGGCCTTGCACTGGACCCAATCCGAGGTTCTCGGCAAGAAGGCACAGCCGGTTTCTTCAAAGGTGTGGGCCGCGGGATCGTAGGTCTACCCCTAAAGACAGCAATCGGGATCCTTGACCTGACAAACAACATCAGCCAGGGCGTCAAGAGCACCGCGACGGGGACAGGCCCAGGCGGTGGGCCCGTCGGCGGCGTTGGAAACGGCCGCGCACGACTACCGCGGTTCGTGGACCCACACGAGCAAATCATCGTGCCCTACGACCTGCGCGCCGCGCAGGGACAGTACTGGCTCAAGACAAGCAGCGGAGGGCTCTACTTGGGCGACCACTACTTGGCGCACACAGTACTCCCGGGGGCAGAACTCTGCGTTGTTATTTCGCTAGAGAGAATCGCAGAGGTCAACATCGCGCAGCAAGATGTCGTCTGGGGGGTCGCGTACCCAGCGGTCCAGGCGATCACCGCAGAGGACGGCGGGCTGCGTCTGAGACTCAAGACCCAGTCCGAGTACTTCATCCCGGTCAGCGACCCACGTGAGCGCAGGGCGCTCTACGGTCACGTGCGCGTCGCGGTGCTGCGGTTCAACCGCTTGTGCGAGGCCGTTTTGTGAGTGCTGAGTGGTTCCCCGCCTCTGATTGGTCCGCGGGCGCGGGATGCGGCTGCCGGCTGCGATACGCTTTGACTGTGCCGGGGTTGTATTTATAGTGCGTGAGATTCGCTTCTCTCCCCTGGGTTGAACTCCGGATGAGTCTTGGGGGTGGGGGAGAGTAGGTAAGCGTTGCAGCGGGATACACGTTTGGGAAGAGCGGATGCTGTGTGCTGGTGTTGTGCGTCGTGTTGCTGTGAGGTCGTTGGCGAGTGCTGCTGGGGTTGGGGCTGCTGGTTCTGTGGCGCCGCGGTTGAAGACTTTCAAGATTTACAGGTGGAACCCGGATGTGCCCGAGAAGAAGCCGCGGCTGCAGTCGTTCCAGGTGGACTTGAACGAGTGTGGGCCCATGGTGCTGGATGCGCTGTTGAAGATTAAGGACGAGCAGGACCCGACGCTGACCTTCAGAAGGTCCTGCCGGGAGGGGATCTGCGGTTCGTGTGCGATGAATATCGGTGGGAGTAACACGCTAGCGTGTCTGTGCAAGATTGACCAGAACGAGTCCAAACAGCTCAAGATCTACCCTCTGCCACACATGTACATAGTGAAGGATCTGGTCCCCGACTTGACGAACTTTTACCAACAGTATAAGTCCATCCAACCTTACTTGCAGAGAACTTCGTACCCGGAGGACGGGAAGGAAGTGTTGCAAAGTATTGAGGATCGTAAGAAACTGGACGGTCTGTATGAGTGTATCTTGTGTGCCTGCTGTTCCACTTCGTGCCCAAGTTACTGGTGGAATCAGGAGGAGTATCTCGGGCCAGCAGTGTTGATGCAAGCGTACAGGTGGCTCATAGACTCGAGGGATCAGGCAACGAAGCATAGAAAGACGATGTTGCAGAACTCGATGTCCCTGTACAGGTGCCACACTATCATGAACTGTACTAGAACGTGTCCTAAGGGGCTAAATCCGGGGCTTGCGATCGCAGAGATCAAAAAATCAATGGCCTTTACTTGATCTGGTACTTACTTATTTACTTATTTATTATTGATTACATGTTATTATTACTTAATCATTCTTCTTGCAGTGGGGGGTATGCTCAATCTGCAAGAGTTCCAGGTGCAACTGCGTCTGTTATACGAGTCCAAAGTGTTGCAGAGACACACCGGTACACGGTCATTGAAGTATGATCAACAGAAACAAGTGATTCTCGTGCAGTGTGCGCTGCAAGGGGGCCTCACGGCACAATTCGCAGTCTCCTACAATGAGACCTTCCAGGAACCACAACTCTCCTTCAGGCTGTTCGATCCAGCGGGTAGTGTGTCCTTTGACCTGGATACGGTGCAGTGGCCCACATGGTTCGTCATCACGCTGGATACGGCGCCCTGGGACCCGGAAACCCCTTGGTTCACCGTTGGCTGCTGCGATACAGAACAAGTCATTGGCACCGGTGGGGAATACTTGAACAAATGGATCTCCACATACTTGACCTCCTGGACAGCTTGATCGGTACTCATATTTGGTGCTTGTTCGCTTTTATCCTAATTCTATTAATTCTTTTTTACATAGTGGCCTCCTCTCTACTCTGGCTTGATCTCCTCCACTTTCGTCGTCCCCTGGACGTCTCTCTTCAAATCCAACATGGAAGTGTCGAACCCGACGCTTTCCAAGTACTCCAGGAATTTTGCGTCCTCCAAGTTCATAGAGTCCTGGTCTAACTCGGGCAAAAACAGATAACTCAGTAACGCGGAGAAAAGACACAGACTGGAGGAAACCCAGTATGGTGCCGGTAAACCGTGCCGACGGATGATCACGGGGAAAATGTACGAACCGACAAAGGCGCCGACTTTCCCGATCATGGCGGCTATCCCGTACACGGACTCGCGGATCGGGGTGGACCCAGTCTTAGACGCGATCAACCCAACGTTGTTCCCAGCGGCAAACTCACCAAGTGTCATGAATATACCGTATACAACCACGAACCCACCAATGTGCTTCCTCAAATGGTGGAGCCCGCCAGCCAGACCGTACCCGATCGCAGACTGCAGGACTAACCCGACGACCATTGTGTTCCTGGGACCAAACCAGTCCGTGAAATAAGCACCAATAAACGACCCGGGGAAATAGAACAGATTGAATACCACATTCCAGCCGAAGTTCCTGTACAGTTTGGCGTCCTTGGGTAGGATCTCACCAATGATGATGGACGAGTAAGTGCCAAACGCATAAGCTGAAAAATCGTACAAGAACCAGATTACGGACACGATCCCGAGACGGAACCAGTAGAACTTGATGAAGTGCAAAAGCGGTACACTTTTGTTCAACTTCTTACCCTTCTCGAATTGGCTGGTCTCACGATACTTGAGTCTCAAAAAGAACAAAGAAACGGGGGGGATCGCACCAAGACCAATAGAGATTCTCCACACGGGGGTCAAGTGTCTTTCACCGCAGATCCACAGTAGCACAAGTGGGACGAACGCTCCGACGATGAACCCGGAGTCGATCGCCAAGTTCGTGAACCAGATGAACCACCGGTTCCTCTTCCTCTTGGGGAGGCAGTTTGCAGCTTCTGCAGCAGCGGGGGACCCACTAGAGTACTCGGAACCAATGGCAATCCCAAGGAAAAACCGGTACGCAGTTAAAGCTGCAAAAAGCCCTCCGGCTTTCCCCTTGTTGTGCGTCCCATGACCCCAGGCACCAG
Organism: Huiozyma naganishii CBS 8797; assembly: GCF_000348985.1. Classification (NCBI taxonomy): domain Eukaryota; kingdom Fungi; phylum Ascomycota; class Saccharomycetes; order Saccharomycetales; family Saccharomycetaceae; genus Huiozyma; species Huiozyma naganishii. Next base: position 212,129 of record NC_035926.1, read on the forward strand.
AACACAGGATTGTAAATAGAATTAATCCTCCGGTACCGATAAGCATGGATTTCTTACGGGAATATTGGTCGGACAAAACCCCGAAACTCAGTTGACCCACGACGGTCCCAGCAAACACAATAGACGACAGGTTCTGGATCGCCCGCGATTTGGTGTACGAGTCCCCGTACAGAGTCGCAAGACACGTTGAGACCGTGGACATCGTGTTGTTGACGTACCCGTCCGAGAACAGCCCGGCACCCGTGGTTATCACGGCCCAGTAGCTTTCCCATTTCCCATACTTAGCTGCCCCATCACCGTCATTGTGAGTGTCCAACGTGGATAGCTCATCGTCCATTTTGTCCAAGTGCGCTACCCGTTCGTCTTCGACCTCAGAGGCGGAGTGGTTGGACGGCGTGCCGAAGTCGGTAGCTTTTTCCCTCCCCAGAGTGATCTCTTTCCGTGGTCTTTCAACCATCACATAGTGCCAGTCCTTTGCAGAGATCGGGATGTCCCTCCACAGTGGGATCTCCACGTGCTTTTGGTTGACTGGATGTACTGTCATGATTGTGGTTGTCTGTTTGGACGATGCACTACTATACGGAAACAACTGAACACGATCAAGTGTCCAGAGATAGAAGTATCAAAAAGCTCCTCTTTTTATATAAATGCCAAGATGGATACGCGGCTTATCGGTTGAGAAACAGTCCGAAGGACTCGCATGATGTGGCTAGTCGCCCAATTATTGCGAAAGAGCCCACATGGGGCAGATTTGTAGCTCTTGCACCGTACAGGTGTCATTTCTCGGGGACCCAACAATATTGAGCACTCTGTTGCTGCTGCTTCCGCTGGCTCTGATTTTTCCTCTGGCAATTACATATGCTGCCCATGTGCTACAATTGGCGCAATCCGAAGTTACCGTTTTCGATACGGGCGTATCTCGAACAAAAAACGTCATAAAATCCCTTTTATTTTTCTGATTTCAGCCGGAACAAAAAAACAATTGTAAGTAGATTATGAGATTGGATGTTCTTGGCAAACGCTATTCTTTAACGAGAAAACGAGCGCTCTGGTTTTTTGCTCAAGGTGTTGGGAGCTAGTCCGCTGTACGGCATAGACACAATGGAGGTCGCCCACGTTGCCAAGTTAATTACATTAAGAGAGGGCACGTTTCTTGGGCAACGTGGCACCCTACGAACGCACCAGGCACTGTGGAATGCCTTCCTGTTACCGCTTTTGGAGCGCGCGAAATCGGTCTCGGAATTCGGGTTCTTCTTTCTCAACATCTCAGTTTCCGCCAGGTTTTGTGACTGTTTTGGTTTTAGCATCCGTACACCCACGTCAAGACTTTATGCTATTTGTCAAATATTTCCATATCGGGGAATAATGTGAGAGGGACGCAAATTTTATTGACTGGAACTGGTTTTTTTCCAAACCATTGCAGATGGGGCTGGAAGTTGGGTTAGTGAAAGATGGTGTTGTACCGTTTGATCTAGTGTTTGATTGTGCGGAGAGAAGATCGTTGAACACCTTCAAGAACACCAATACACAATGGCTCCAGGTAAGAAAGTCGCTCCAGCTCCATTCAGCTCGAAGAGCACCAAGTCGACCAAGGCTAAGAACCCTCTGGTCAATGCCACCCCAAAGAACTTCGGTATTGGTCAGGCCATCCAGCCATCCAGAAACTTGTCCAGATACGTCAAGTGGCCAGAGTACGTCAGATTGCAAAGACAGAAGAAGATTTTGTCCTTGAGATTGAAGGTTCCTCCAACCATTGCCCAATTCCAGTACACTTTGGACAGAAACTCCGCTGCTGAAACTTTCAAGCTATTCAACAAGTACAGACCAGAGACCGCTGCTGAGAAGAAGGAGAGATTGACCAAGGAGGCCGCTGCCATTGCCGAAGGTAAGACCAGAGAGGAAGCCTCCCCAAAGCCCTTCGTTGTCAAGTACGGTTTGAACCACGTCGTCTCCCTTGTTGAAAACAAGAAGGCCAAGTTGGTTTTGATTGCCAACGACGTCGACCCAATTGAATTGGTCATCTTCTTGCCAGCTTTGTGTAAGAAGATGGGTGTTCCATACGCCATCGTAAAGGGTAAGGCCAGACTAGGTACTCTAGTCAACCAAAAGACCTCCGCCGTCGCCGCTTTGACCGAAGTCAGACTAGAGGACGAATCTGAGTTGGCCAAGTTGATCTCCACTGTCAACGCCAACTTCTCCGAGAAGTACGACGATGTCAAGAAGCACTGGGGTGGTGGTGTCATGGGTAACAAGGCTCAAGCCAAGATTGCCAGAAAGGCCAAGGCTGCCGGCTCTGTTTAATTTGCGAACTAAACTCGACGCCCGCAATTTATTATTACATATACCTATATTTGTATACATAATTAATCAACTCCCATTTATCATCAAAGAACAACGGTTCATCAATACATTAGGGTGCAGAATGTTACTCCTTTTGTGACTAACCCTCTGTCAAATCTTTACATGGCGTTATCCGAAAAGACACAGAAACAAAAAAAAAAGGAAAGAAAATTTTATATAAAGAAGCCTATCGTTAATCTTGGCACTAAAGTCAACTTTCTTATAGTTGAAGTTGACCAGACAACCCAATCGATGACTCGAAACATACCCGTACACATAGGGAATGGGACACGCCCGGTTTCTTGTCCGTTTTGGGATTTTGATGACGTTTCCCCTTGTGGGAGAGAAAAATACATCAACACAGGATTCCCTATCTTCCTCTCAGCATTGGCGATTCTATTTGTAAGTTATAAGACCTTCTGCCATTACTACTACTTTAACAAACTGGGACACCACAAGGAGGACATTGTGGAGAATGTTCTTACTTTGCACGTGGGGGATCAGGGTGAGCATGCCCTTGAAAACCAACCTTTACTCGGGAGTACAACTTCTAATGGCTACAGTGCAGTGAACAACGCTTCTGACAAGGATGGGAACGCCACTCTTAATGACCGTCATTTTTCAATCGAGAATATCGACCTTACGAAATTAGACGGTACACCTCATGGTAAACCTCAGGTGATAAAACGTGAGTTCATCGAAAAGTCAAGAGTGATAGTAGAGGCGATACTGGTGCTTTCCCAGTTGTTTATTCACATTTGTTTGCTGGTGCGCACACCAGTGTATAGAGATTTCAGTAAAATGGCTAACATAGCACAATTACTTTTATGGGTTGTGATTACTACAATTGTCACTTTGCGTCTTGTTAACGTAAATCAACAATACGAATGGATTACCAAATATCCTGGGAATCTGTGGTTGCTAAGTTTCACGTTGTACGTGATGCTCTTCCTGTCCTCTATTTTGCCTTTCAGATCCATATTGATCGGTCACATTAAATCTGGGCTGTTGAAGAAATACTACTCGTCGCAATTCTGGATAAACCTGTCGTTGTTCATGTTGTTGTTTTTATCTCCAATAAAAAATACTAATGTGGTTTTGTACCAAACTGATGATGGTGCAATCGCATCGCCAGAACCACTCACTTCCGTGGCATGTTTCGTCTGCTGGGGTTGGTTTGACAGATTTGTATGGACCACCAATCGCCGTGTTATCGAGAATAAAGACGTTTGGGGGCTGATAATGGAAGACTACTCGATCTTTGTGGTCAAGAAGTACAAGAAATTTACTTCCCACATGTCCAGTCAAAGGGGTCTAGCATACAAATTGTTAAAGTACTTTTTCAACTACTTGATCCTTCAGGCCTTTTGGGCCTGTCTCGGAGGTTTCTTCTCCTTTGTGCCAACCATCCTACTGAAAAGAATTCTAGAATACGTTGAGGATCAATCCAGTGCCCCTGCCAATCTAGCATGGTTTTACGTCATCTCAATGTTTGCATGCAAAATCATCGTTGCTCTAGCCGACGGTCAAGCATTGTTTTTTGGTAGAAGGGTGTGCATTAGAATCAAAAGCATTATTATCTCTGAGATATACTCTAAGGCCTTGAAGAAAAGGGTTAGCATGGCTCCATCGAAGAATAGTGCGGATTCCCCTAACGCGGAGAACGAGTTTGAAGACCCGCAAGAAAGAAATGAGGAGGAAAGTATTAACGCTGATGAAGAGTCCGGTTCAAACGCGAAACTAGGTACAATTATTAATCTGATGGCTATTGACGCTTACAAAATTTCAGAAATCTGTGCGTACCTTCATTTCTTTGCAGAAGCTATCGTTATGACGGTCATTGCTTTAGTTCTACTATATCGTTTGATTGGTAATGCTGCTATTCTTGGTACGGTGATCATTCTTGTTTTGTTACCTGTTAACTTCAAACTTGCCACCTTGTTGGGTGATTACCAAAAGCTAACATTAGGAGAGACGGACAAGCGTATTCACAAATTAAACGAGGCCTTACAGTCTATTAGAATTATCAAATTCTTTTCGTGGGAAAATAATTTTGAAAGAGATATTATGGAAATTAGAGAAAGAGAGCTTCAAATGTTAATTAAGAGAACATTAGCTTGGGTAATGGGTGGTTTTGTGTGGTTCGTGACGCCAAGTATTGTCACCACCGCGTCGTTTGCATGGTACATTTATGTTCAAGGTGAAGTCTTAACGACGCCTGTTGCTTTCACAGCTCTTTCGCTGTTTACTTTATTGAGGGACCCATTAGACAGAGTCTCCGATATGTTGAGTTTTGCTATTCAATCAAAGGTCTCGTTGGAGAGAGTTGGAGCCTTTTTAAGCGAAGCCGAAACTGAGAAATACGAGCAGTTGACGGTGGATAATGAGGGTAAGAAGCTTGCATTTGACAACTCCACTACTTCCTGGGATACGAATGGTTCCGGTTTCAAGCTGAGAAACTTGAATATAGATTTCAAAGTTGGTAAACTGAACGTGGTGATTGGAGCTACAGGCTCTGGTAAAACATCGCTATTAATGGCTCTGTTAGGAGAAATGCACATTTGTCAAGGCCGCATTATTGTTCCTTCTTTGGAACCAAGAAGCAGTTTAACCGCGAACTCAGACGGTTTCACAAATTCTATAGCGTATTGCTCTCAAGCTGCGTGGTTATTGAACGACACCGTCAGAAACAACATTCTGTTTAACTCAAGTTTTGATGAAAACAGATATCATAAAGTTGTTGAAGCTTGTGGCTTAAAACGGGATTTTGATATCTTAAAGGCTGGTGATTTGACAGAGATTGGTGAAAAGGGTATCACGCTATCCGGGGGTCAAAAGCAAAGAATATCCCTGGCAAGAGCCTTGTACTCCGATTCAAAACACTTGCTGTTGGATGACTGTTTAAGTGCAGTTGATTCTCACACTGCATCCTGGATTTATGATAATTGTATCACTGGACCATTGATGGTGGGAAGAACCTGCATTTTGGTATCTCATAATATTGCCCTAACTTTGAGAAATGCCGAACTGGTTGTTATTCTCGAAGATGGGAGAGTCAAGGACCAAGGTGATCCATTGAATTTATTTGACAAAGGGCTTTTGGGTGAAGATGAATTAGTAAAAAGCAGCATCTTATCTAGAAACGCCTCAATGGCAACTATTGGTAATGCGAAAAATGCAACAAATGGTAAATCAGCGTCAAATGGTCCAAATAAGAAGACCGAAAGAGAGGAAAGGAGTGATGCGGATCGCACAGAAGAAGGTAAACTGATCGATGAGGAAAAGAAGGCCGGAGGGGTTGTTAGCCCAGAAGTGTACAAGTGGTACATTCGGATTTTTGGAGGCCTAAAAGTGATAACCTTCATGGCATCCCTTTTCGTTTTAGCACAGATTGCTGACATTGCTCAATCTTACTGGGTTCGTGGATGGGTTGCTAATAACACTGTTCGCGAAATGTACACCTATTTGAAAGACTTATTCCCCATTAGAAGCTCGGTCAACACACATGTGACCAAATTTTTGCCCTTATCTTCTGTCGATGCCACCATCTCTTCAAAATTCTTGTCTAATTCACGGACCTCTAGTGAACACTCCACGAAGTACTATTTGATCATGTATTTCATGATTGGACTAACAGGGGCCACGGTCGGGTCATTAAAAACGTTCCTGACTTATATTTTTGGTATCAATGCATCTCGAAAGATCTTCGCTATGTTATTGAACAAAGTGATCCATTCCAAATTAAGGTTTTTCGACACGACCCCCATCGGAAGGATAATGAACAGATTTTCAAAGGACATTGAATCTGTCGACCAGGAACTAACACCATACCTAACTGGTGCGTTTTACTCGTTCGTGGAATGTTTCAGCACTATTATATTGATCTCTTGGATTACCCCACAGTTTTTCGTTGTGGCAATTCTAATCAGTATAATGTACTACCTAGTGGGTTACTTTTACATGGCCGGTTCACGTGAACTAAAACGATTAGATTCTATTACCAAATCTCCGATCTATCAACATTTTTCAGAAACTCTTGTGGGTGTTACGACCATCCGAGCCTTTGGTGATGAAATGAGATTTCTGAAGGAAAACCTATTCAAAATCGACGAGAATAACAAACCATTCTTCTATTTATGGGTTGCCAACCGTTGGCTATCTTTCCGTATTGATATGATTGGTTCCTTTGTTGTTTTCGGTGCCGGTGTTTTCATCCTCGCAGATATCAAGAATATCGATTCGGGTATGGCTGGTATTTCTTTGACTTACGCCATCTCATTTACTGAAGGTGCCCTTTGGCTCGTTAGATTCTATTCAGAAGTCGAAATGAATATGAATTCTGTGGAAAGAATCAAAGAATATATGAGTGTAGAGCAGGAGCCCTATGACATAAAAGACGAAATTGTAAGAACTCCTCCTACCGTATGGCCCGATGAAGGTAAAATTGAAGTCAATGATCTATCCTTACGATATGCCGCAAATTTACCGCGTGTGATAAAAAACGTATCATTTACGGTAGAACCAAACTCAAAGGTTGGTGTAGTGGGCAGAACAGGTGCAGGTAAGTCTACTATCATCACCGCTCTATTCAGATTTTTGGATCCAGAAAGTGGGTACATCAAGATAGATAACATGGATATTACGACGATTCCATTAACCAGGCTACGTCGTGCTATCACCATCATCCCGCAGGACCCTACGTTGTTTGCGGGAACTTTGAAATTCAACCTTGATCCTTACGACGAATATAATGACAAGGATATTTTTGCGGCCTTGACACGTGTGAATTTGGTATCAGGCGAAGAGCTAAATGGAGAAACTACTGCTGTGTCAGACCAAGGGTCTATGCACTCGAACAACGAGAATAGATTCTTGGATTTGAGCAATGAAATTACAGAAGGTGGAGGCAACTTATCACAAGGTCAACGTCAATTGATATGTCTTGCACGTTCTTTGCTGAGAAACCCAAAAATTCTTCTGCTTGATGAGGCAACCGCTTCGATCGATTATGAGTCCGACGCTAGATTACAAGCCACAATCAGAGGTGAATTCGGTAACAGTACGATTTTGACAATTGCACACAGATTGCGATCAGTGATAGATTATGATAAGATACTTGTCATGGATGCGGGTGAAGTTATAGAATATGATCATCCTTACTCTCTTCTGTTGAACAGAAACAGCGAGTTCTACAAAATGTGTGAATCTTCGGGTGAACTCGACACACTTACAGAAATGGCAAAGGAAGCCTTTGTTAAAAAGCTAAACGCTAAATAATGAGACTTCCCGACGCCTAAAACCTGCAACAACTTTCTCTTTATTTTAAACATGTGTGAAGCCTGATGCACGAGAAGAGAAAAATGAGGCAAATATGACCTTTAAAATGCAAATAGAAGAGTGCTCCGTAAATCTCTAAGATGTTAACTGCGCACTACGTAAAATTTTTTTTATTTCGGTTATTAGGATAATATTAGTTAGTAAACCATGTCTGGTGAAGATAATCTTTTCCCAAAATAAAGTCCCGCAACGAAACCTGTTGTTCCTACATTGCGAGTGAACTGTTTTTTAACCTCAATGGCGTTTTAAAAGTTCATTGCAGTTGAGTATTGTAACTTTTGAGAAAAAAAGGGCATAGTATTGTATATTACTAGTTACGTAAATATATTTTTTTCGTTTCAACTTTCATCTATCATACGTACAGTAACACGTGTATCAGAAATTCTTTAGATTCAATAAAATGACCAAAGAAGAAAATCTAGGGCGCTTACACAGTAGCGACCGTGGTGGCAATGTTTAAGGCCTTCAAAGACGATGACAAAGCTGGGGCCAATCTGTCAGAGTACCATGGAACACCAGTGAACATGCTTTGAACTTCATTGTAGTCAATGGTAGTCAATTGGTTAATCCACTCAGATTGAGGCTGGCCCATCATGTCTTCGAAGACCGCGGTTTCGATGATTCCTGGGTAGGCCTGTTCTGGATGTTCAGCCCGGAATGCGTAGTATTCCATCAAGTTCTTGGTAATATCATTGACATAAACACCCAATTCGACTTCCTTGACCTCTTCAGCGTTAGCAGGCAAGGTGGTGGCTGGGGCGGCGCTGACAAGCTGGGCGGCGGTTAGAGCGTAAGCTGATAGGGCAATAGATTTGATAGAGACCATTGTTAAGGGAGATGTTTTTGTTGGGATGTTTTTTAGAAGTGTTTGTTTGATGCTCTTCTATAGCTGAAATTTGGAATAGAACTGGGAATGATCGAGGAAGAAACGGGAAAACATCTGTTGCTTTTATATCAATTTCTAAGTAGTGAAAAGTGGGCTTAATCTCTCGTTAAGAACTGGCGGCTCAACGATACGGAAAACACCTCACCGCTTGTTAAAAGGACAGTTCGTTCCAACTTAACTACGAGCAATTGAAAGCACAATTAATTGAAGGTGTGCTAGTTTTCTTCAAGAGAAGAGGATGCCGCCAGCACCAAGAACGACTATATCTGCCAAATATTCATTAGAACAAAGAGGTCGTACTCGTTGTTAGGTTTAAACGGTGGGTAGGTAGCTACACGACACAGCTAATAATAAATACAACTGGTGATGGTTGAGGGACCAGTAACCTAACCAGCTTGCAAATATTCCGTTTTGACAACCATGCTCGGACCTTTTTTTCTTTCTAGATTTTTCTCTACACAGACAAAAGAAGGCTGGAGTTGAGACTCGGATCATCTTGGCTAGCTACAATAAACAACAACTTTAACGTCATAGTATAGTATTAGCGGCAGAAGGTGCAACATTCTGTTTGGTGATACATTGAGTTATTCCTGTTTCGGATATTCTGTTGAGACATTGTTGCAATGTTATGTCGGTTTGAACGACAACAAGCAACATACACTTTTGAATTGAAGCAAAAAATAACGCAATTTCTGAAACTTGAGACCCGAGAACCAACCGTATGCCTAATAGTACTGTCTGCCTTTACCTAACTTTTGGCGTAAAATGGATTCATGTGATTAGATAATTCTATACTTCTTCGTATGATCGTTTAAACAAAACTATAATAGAATAAGTTGTCTGTGGTTGTAAACCATTGCTGGACAAAGGCAACCATATTTTGTGTTTCAGGCAACATGGGTGTTCTTTGCACTTGTTGCTTCTAAACGGTTGCCTGCAAAGGCAACCATGTTGTGTTCTATTGTATTATGGCATACGGAGTACAGAGAAATCAAAATATACGACACAAATAGTCACTTTGGAAAAAGGCTTGGCTCCATTGTTTTTCACTACGACAACTCACCCATCGTTTAGAAATAGAGAACTGTGGCAGCGGTTTGGTTATTAGAGAGTTGCCTTTACACTACTGGGGAGTTTCCTGACCGTAGTTCAAGCCCAACAAACTTCATTTAATCCTGAAATTGTGAAACACCCCCAATAACGTTGCACTGTGTCTTCGGGAAAATAAACTGGTTGGACTATACAATAAAATTTGGATACCTATGTTTTTGGGCCTTTGCCCAAATCACTTAGACTTCTAAAACAGGGCACTTGCGTTGTGCTTTCCTTGATACTCTTGGACAGTTGCCTCAAAATAAGTTATTTCTTTTTCATGGTCAAACAAAGCATTGGATGTTGGAACTCTTAGGGTGCACCAAACATATGAAATAAAGAAACTGGAACAAAGAGAAAGCAGTAGGTGAGATTCATTTTATTACTTTTTTGTCATGGTATTAGTTTCTGGAGACTTGTGGCTGTCAAAATTTAAGCTTGAACTTTTGGTTAACAAAGTATCACGGAAAGCTACTTACCAGAACGCAACTATTGAAACAACATAGAATTCTTTTGGAGGGTAATAGTACGACGTTCAACTGATAGGAGTGGCTTATGGGGGAAAGAATTAATTAGATCACTTGACATGCCAAAAAGTTTGTTCCATGTACTTGAAAGCATGTTCTTTAATCAATGCTGATCTATTTACAAGATGTTACACAATGCAATATTTTATACCATGACTAGCTGCAAATTGCTATCCAAACAGTCAATTGATGTGATTTGACAGTCCTTGACTATGTCCCCAATTTGTGGGGGGAGACGGTCAACCTTAAGTTTCAGTTTCCCACGTGCATAGGAGTGGTTTGGGAAAAGACAATTTACCATGCCGTCTTGAGGAAATGAGGTTACCATGACATCAAAACGGGCACTCGAATCCTTTTCGATTCTCTTTTTCAAATATGTTAGTGTCCAATACGCAGAGACAGTGGTCGAGATTGATTTCAAAATATCGGCACGAGATTGCACCTGCCATATCATCTGATCTATTGCCTGTTGTGAAAATGTTAGTGGCTTATTAGCCAGGTGTTTATGCAATTGGATGTGATTTATCAGATCAGGGTATCTCCGTAAAGGAGAAGTCACTGTCAGGTACTGTTTTGCTCCAATCATCTGATGATTACGAGGTTCGCCAGAATAAAAGCTGGAGTTCATAAGAGAAGTAATCTTTGCTATATCTTTCAAAGTTGGGTTTTTCCCGCGTTGAACGTTATCCTGTATCGATCGATAATCACTTAGTGCCTTACCATCAAGCTTCAACTCATTATAGCAACGAAATATTCCAGGAATTTTGTTTTCCCTGAAAAAGTTACCGCTAAGAGTATTCGCCAATATCATTAGTTCAGACACGAGTACGGTTGATGGAGTTTCATTGTTGTTCTCAAAAGTGATGTCTTTCACTTTATTTGCAGAATCTCGAATGAGTCTTACCTGACCATTGTTGAATCCCTCTCCAAAGACGACAGCACCATTCAACTTTACCCTGTTATGTCGTAATCCGGATGCAATCTTATACAAAGTCAATAGATCCTGTCGTAACGGGCTGTTAGAGCTTGAGTCATTCAGTACACTGTCTACAATATTGTAGGTAACCTTGGGGAAATTTGACACAAGTCCAAGTCTAGCACGAAATGTGTCACTTTGTATGTGTAGTCCACCATGTTCGTCCATTTTAACTCGAACCGAGAAAGTGATTGTTCTTGTCTTTTTATCTTGCTTACCTAGATCTGCTGCCCTACAAAACGATTCTGGCAGCATTGCTTCAACTACGTCTGGCAAGTATGTTGTGAAAGACTTATCGAATGCAATTTTCAAAACGTCGCTCAACTTGGTACTTTCAGTGTAACTTTCCGGGAAAAATGATGCAGGATCTGCGATGTGGACGTGCAAAGTATAGCTGCCTTTTCCATTTTTTTCTATAGACACACCATCGTCAATTTCGTGAGCTGTCTCTGAATCGATGCAATACACCGGCATATCAAGAAAATCGTGTCTTTTTGTCTTAGTGTCGAGCTGAATATCAGGTTGCACTACACTATACACACATTTTTGTAGCGCCGATCTCTCGGATGATTGGGCTAGTGCAAGATCTGAATTGGACAAAATTGGATTCTCACAAAAGTTATCTTCACTGATTTCTTTCAGAAGATCAAAACATGTATCTCTGGTAACATTGCATTCCCTATATACATCAAGCATTCTGAATATCTGGGATATCAATGTAACCACCTCGCAATTGTTATCAAAATTACCTGCAGTAAAATCACTCAACAGTTGTAGAAATTCAGGGTATCTCTCCCTTACTAGTTCGTAGTCCTTTGTGTTTATCAAGTCCGTGATCTTGTTCACGTGTTTTCTCTTCGGGTCATTGATCAATTCATCATGGAAAGATCGCAGAGATGCTGCTGGTACGACAGATGTAGAAATTGGGGCCAAAAAGGCTTTATTAACATGAATCTTTCCCCAAATATTAAAGTTTTGTTGCTCCTTTATAGCCCAATATGTCGCTAAATATGTAGCCGCATGAATGGAGCGGCGACTCCCAAGGGATGGTCGTTCAAAAAGACTCTTAATGTATTCGAACTCTCCTGGACCCCCTTTTTCTTCCAAACGTTGAACTGCATCTACAAGTTGTACAAAGGGAACCTGCCAAGTACCGTTGTATTTCCGTAAATATCGGCTAAGCAGTTCCAACCGCTTGATAATGGAGGGTAATTTCTGCCATGCCAGCTTATTGATCTGCGATGGTAGCTCACTAGTAACCAATTGTCTAGCCAAGTATGGGAGAATGTATGTTACGTCACGAGTTCCTTTGATGGTACCGACAGGTTCGAATGCATGAGGCCCTTCCTTTGAGATCAGATATCGTACTTTTTCCGGTAGCCGGTAAGGTATTCTCAAATGCACAAAAGACTTTGTACCAAAGAACATCTTCCCGCTGACAGTTACAAATGTGTACCTAGGATCTTCGGCACTCTCAGGCAATCCAACACACATTGCCAACTCATTAGGATATGGCGTTGTCAAAACCAGATCACCCATTTGTAAGACGGAGCTTATAAATTCACTGAGTTTGAAGGTGTAGTGTTTGTTCTTTCCAGTCATAGAGTTTTGAGAAGAACTTTTCCCGGCTGTATTAGTAGAAGGCTCAACCACCCAGTTATCTTGGAACCACTGTTTGGATGGATTAAAATACCTTTCTGCGAATCTGGTGTTAAACTCTTTCTTGATCTGTTTCAACTTCTTAATTTCCATACCAGGTTCCAAATCCTTGGTCCTTGAAAGGAACATCTCATTTATCCTCTCAATGTCCACGGCGTCTAAGTTCTTCGTGGGAGTCCGAGCGTCAGATGACGAGACGACTTTCTCACGCGACTTTCTCCACCGCTTGTTGCCGGGCAAGACTTTTCTCCATTGAACACCACCAGTGTGTAGACTCCTCCTGGCGAGCCATTGAGACATTGTTGAGGGGGGATCGTGAAGGACCAGTCCTGCAAGCTGGTTGTCACATAAGGTACCTCGAACGTTCTTTAACTGATATTTTTTTCACATCATTATAAATAAACCGCAACTTAATCAATGACACACATCGACGAAGCGAAATATAGTCCAGATGGTCATTGGGCGAGTTTCCATCCGCTCCATTTACACATGTGTGTCTGGTCTCGGCAATATGGAGCCTCAATATGCGGGGACGAGACACAATGTTGGGTTGAAGATCGTGCAGATGTTGGGAGATCAGTTGAGCGCCGGTGCGAAGCCGTTTGTTCGCTCCCGCGCTGCTCCAAAGGTTGAGTATTTAAGCATTCCATCTTTGAGTTTAGTCTTACTTCTCAGTAACGGTGGGTATATGAACGAGAGTGGGAAAACGTTACAGTCTGTCTGGCGGAAACTAAATCGACGACTTGGTGGTCAAAAAGTGCGACATATTGTTGTTCACGATGAACTCGCGCTCTCGTTGGGAAAGCTCCAGTTACGGGAACCTGGGAGGAGTGTTCGAGGTCATAATGGTTTGAAGGATATTGAGAGATGCTGCGGCACGAATTTTTATCGGTTGGCTATCGGCATAGGTAGACCGGAATCAAGGGACCCTGCCGATGTTGCAGATTATGTTTTAGGCAGGTTGTCCCCCGAGGAAAACTCAAAATTAAAAGAACTAGTCCTACCTCGTGTATGGCCTCTGATTTCCAAGCAGTGAAATTGCTATTTCTTGGTCCGAAGGGTATTCCGACTACCATGGAATAGCTCAAGCTGTTACATTTGAAAACTTTGTTTGGAGTTTTATAATATCCATGTGAATACAAGCACGATCAGTCTTCATTGTAGTAACTCTGTAAATATTTCTGCATATTCATTATTTTGTTATCGATCTGACACGAAAACGCACAACGCCAACAGCTTTGAACAGAAGGTAAAAGATCATTTATGTAAAGCAGCATTTTTTGCTAAGTTTTGTGTATATATATTTCTGTCTCGTGGTGTTTATCTAATATGATATTTAGGAGGTTTTGCTTTAACGATTCCTTGTCCTGAATCAGTTCTTACAAGCTCATTTTTTTCAACTTGGCAACCTACATATAGACGAATGAGGTAAGTTACAAACAACACATTTTTTATTATTGTTTTGACGTCGGAGCAGGCCTGATAGCGTAGTTCAGTTCTCAGTTGCCTTGAACATAAGGTTTCATTGAAAAAGGGAAAAGCCCTCTCTTCTACATACTGCTTCCGTAAAAATGGTATACTTTCAAAGTTTAATAGTTTAGATTTTATGTATAAACACACAGGTCCCAACAACGGCGTTCGGTTTTGAAGTCCTGAAGCTTTTTGTTCACTTTTACTGTGAGGATAAATTGGGAACTCCCTTTGGTAATGGACTCATGACCCGTTACCCTATCCAATACAGTACTGTGAACTATTATATACCCGACATGTGAGTATACGAATTCGAGACATGCGGATGGTCCGTTATCTGGAACATATATAAACCCCAAGATATCTGAACCGACATCTTTCAAGACCGTCTCTAAATCCAGGACCCAACTAACGAAGAAGGAGTCTTAGACAAGCAAGTACAAATGATTTAACTAAATACTTAACGTATACAACGTAAATACACTATATCAGAGTCCTTACACACTTGACTCAATCACAACCTGCTTTAGCTCTTACATTTAGTTTTCTTATTTAAACAAAGTGTTTAATTCTATTGCATCACCAAATGTAAAATATTAAAACTATGTAAAAAACAATAAACAATTACAAACAACTATAGCGAAGAGAGAGCCCTGGACGTCAGTGTTAGAGAGTGGTGGACAAGGGGTAACGCTGTGTATAATTTTCTGAAAGATCTTCTAACAGACGGCGTGTATCCGTCCCCGGAAGCTTCTCACCGATATGAAGCACGTAGTACAAATAAATAAACTGCGAAGACAAAGCTTAATCTTTCAAATGACGACAAGGCATTACAATACAGCAAGAAATTCAATATATAACAGCCAGATGCTCGCAGATCAAGTTATGAGCTTATCCGCCTTCAATTTCTGTTCCCTTTCGTTGTACACAATGTATTGGCGAGAGGAAAGAGAATATTTGCCCCATTGAAAAACAAACAGACATTACGATGTGATCTAGACATCAACCCGACTTCCCAGCCGAAACCGTCATATACTACCGCTTTACCACCAATGCCCCTCCAGCCACTATAGCAAGAGCAGTTGTAAAAGTCATCGGTTTTGAAAGCGCCAAAAACAATCACGTGCCTCCAGATGGTAGCATCTACCATAGCCATCAATAGCCCCGGATTACCAGGAAAGTTTTCCGTTTTCTAGAAACACCATTCTTATATGATTCCAGTTTGGCTGACAAAGAAATGAAGATCATGTTTCGTACGGAGAGCGCGGCACTGTGGGCTGAGCGAGGAAGCGCCGTACTCCAGTTCCCCAGTTCCCCAGTTCTCACCCGCACCCCAAAGCTATAACTACACTAATGAATATGTCAAAATGTCAAAAAAGACGCGGGAAACTACCGGGTGGATACATCTTAAGTCAACCTGGGAAGGCAACAGGGCATTCCCGAGATCTCGGACGTGTTTATCCTCTGGAGAATGTACCTTACTTCCACGTCTTCCATCCCATTTCGTGGGGGGCAGAGAAAGAAACAGATTCCGCGGAAGAGCTCTCCTATTGAGGCAAGGCTTTATCCCAATGCGGGATATCTTAACTAAAGAGGATGAATTACCTCATTTGGCACATTTTCGTGTCAAATGTCACTTTCCAGAAAAAAAAGAAAGGAAAAAAAAAGACGGCGCTCGGCTCTGTACCTCCGAACTATCCAAACTGGTGCCTTACAAGGATCAGAGCTTGAACTAAGTGTTACGTAACAGTACTAGACGAGGAGTAAAAGAGTTCCCAGTGATATTATTTAAAAGCAAAAGAAGAGCTCACCAGTGTTCCACTTGAAGAGTAATTACCATCTCTCTCTGTCGAGTAATTTTTTTGCATTCAGACCTTCAACATGTCAAGAAACAATCTCACAAATACATGTCTGATTGTCCATCGCTAGCAGGATCACTATCTTCGGATGAGTTACATTCCTCCACGTCGTTGGAGACGCGGCAGGTCTCTGAGAAATCGAACAGGGCACCCATCGCACATTTAGACGATGACGTACAGTCATCGGGGAAATCTATACACCCGTCGAGAACGATATCAAACCAGCTCGATGAACAGGATGTTATGGACATGATACCATACTCTCGGTTTGGTACAAAATCGAAGCTGGGACTTGTCGTGCAGTGTGCATTCACTGGGTTTTTCTCCAGTATCGCAGGCGCCATTTACTACCCTGTACTGAGTGTCATTGAAAATAAGTTCCACATCAATGAGGAACAAGTCAACATGACGGTGGTCGTATATTTCATCTTTCAAGGATTGTCACCAACGCTCATGGGTGGGCTCGCAGACTCTCTTGGGAGACGTCCCGTGATATTGTGCTCCGTTATCATATACTTCTGCGCCTGTATAGGCCTCGCGTGTTCCAACAACTATGCACAGGTGATTGCACTGCGTTGCCTGCAGGCAGCAGGGATCTCCCCCGTGATTGCGATCAATTCCGGGATGATGGGGGATGTCACGACCAAGGCCGAACGTGGTGGGTACGTCGGGTACGTGTCTGGGTTTCAAGTAGTGGGTACCGCGACAGGGGCCGTGTTCGGTGCCCTGCTGTCATCCCGTTGGGGTTGGAGATCCATATTTTGGTTCCTAGCCATTGGGTCTGGTGCATGCAGTATAGTGTCTTTGTTGTTGCTTCCCGAAACGAAACGGACTATTGTTGGGAATGGGTCTGTAACACCGAAGAGCATCTACAATTACTCGCCGATACTGAGATTACCGCCAGTCAGGAAACAACTTCACCTGGACAACCCCGATTATGAAACGCTAGAGGCTCATGTGAGAGTAAGCCTATGGGCTCCCCTCTCTGTGATGAAGATCCCTGAGATATCCGTGCTGTTGTTTGTCGCTGGTCTGCAATACGCAGTCATGTGTACTCACCAGACCGCGCTAACTACTGCACTGAGTAAAGATTACCACATGGAGGTCATCTACATTGGTGTGTGCTTCCTTCCCTCGGGGCTCTGCACCATGGTAAGCGTGATACTGTCCGGCCGTTACTTGAACTGGACGTACAGGAGGAGAATGGCGAAGCATCAAATGTGGCTGAAGGAACAGGAAGAGTTGTTGATCGCAGAGCACCACGATGTAGCGAAAGTGCATGACATACTGGCCAACGATCCACAGTATACTTTCAACATATACAGGGCACGTCTGGAACCGGCACTGTTCACGCTTGTGTTGAGTTCCTCCGGGTTCATATGTTTTGGGTGGTGCATATCCGTTAAGGCCCCTCTAGCTGCCGTCTTGGTGATGAGCGGGTTTGCGTCACTATTCTCGAACTGTATCCTCACGATGTCCATGACTCTGATCGTCGACCTGTTCCCCTCTATCTCATCAACCGCCACAGGGTGTCTAAATTTTGTCAGATGCTCCCTTGCGGCTATACTAATCGCGTGCCTGAACAAGATGTCGAACAAGATGAAATGGGGCGGCGTATTCACGCTTCTGGGCTGCCTGACTGGGTGTAGTTCCTTCCTACTGCTGACACTAGTCAAGAACGGCAAAACGCTTGCCCTGAAGAGCAGACGCAAGAACGAGAGAGAGGCAGCGAAAAACGCTGCATCCAAGAACGACACCAAAGTGTAGACCCCACGCTACTGCCCAACTATATAATTACAGTCTAACCTATTCTACCGATCCCTGCATACATATACATATCCTTATACTGCTCACAGCGTTTAACACCGACTCACACGGAACAGAACACGGAACAAGACACGGAACAGTGAGAACAATAGAACGTGCAGGACGGTGACTCAAAAGAAACAAGGTTCGAGCCGCCAGAGAAACTCCGCAGCTGCTATTTCCGTCGTGCTTTCGTAACGGGTCTTGGCCCAAATCGGTCTGATGAGAGCTTCACAGAGGGTATGTTCTGGTATAAGAAGCGAGAGTAGAGGCGAGATCGGGAGGCCTCAGTTGCTGGAACTGTTGGGCACTGCGTGCTTGTATCGTAGTGTGGTAATTGGAGTCCTAGTTTCTCACTCTCTTTCTCTCTTTGTAGTGTGGCATGCCTCTCTCAGTCTGGCATTAGATACTTTTAGTGTACAGACACAGCAGCCAATACTTAACAGATAGATACCGAGTGTATGTCGGTTGCGATCTCCTCTTTAGCGTCTTTTTCGTCGCTGGATAATCCGCGGTCGCTCGAGTCGTCGGTGTTACATCCAGCATCGCAGCAAAGCGATGTGCACCCATTGACACTCGAGCGGGACGAGAAGAATCTGGGCAAGCCGGATCTTAGCCTCGTAAGGACGCAATCGAACCAGGTCAACGAGCCTAACGTCGCGGATTACGTGCCCTACTCACGGTTTGGCACAAAATCCAAGATGGGACTCGTGATGCAATGTGCCTTCACTGGGTTCTTCTCTACGATCGCAGCGTCGATCTACTTCCCAGTGCTGGGCGTCGTCCAGAGGAAATTCCACATCTCAGAGGAACAGGTCAACATGACAGTGGTCGTGTACTACATCTTCCAAGCCTTGTCACCCACGCTTATGGGCGGGCTTGCAGATTCCCTCGGGAGACGGCCCGTCGTCCTGTCCTCAGTTATCATATACTTCTGCGCGTGCGTTGGGCTCGCACGGTGCAACACATACGCACAGATAATCGCACTGCGTTGTGTACAGGCAGCTGGAATCTCCCCCGTGATTGCGATCAATTCCGGGATGATGGGGGATGTCACGACCAAGGCCGAACGTGGTGGGTACGTCGGGTACGTGTCTGGGTTTCAAGTAGTGGGTACCGCGACAGGGGCCGTGTTCGGTGCCCTGCTGTCATCCCGTTGGGGTTGGAGATCCATTTTTTGGTTCCTAGCCATTGGGTCTGGTGCATGCAGTATAGTGTCTTTGTTGTTGCTTCCCGAAACGAAACGGACTATTGTTGGGAATGGGTCTGTAACACCGAAGAGCATCTACAATTACTCGCCGATACTGAGATTACCGCCAGTTAGGAAACAACTTCACTTGGATGACCCAGACTACCAGACTTTAGAACCCCATGTGAAGGTAAGTCTACTGGCACCGCTCGGCGTGTTGAAGATCCCGGAGATTGCACTTCTGCTCTTTGTCTCCGGTGTACAGTTCGCCACTTGGACGACCCACCAGACCGCGCTGACCAATGCCTTGGGGAACAAATACCACATGAAGGTCATCGACATCGGTGTCTGCTTCCTACCATCCGGTATTTGTACGATGGCAAGCGTCATTCTCTCAGGCCGTTACTTGAACTGGACTTACAGAAGGAGAATGGCAAACCACAAAGCTTGGTTGAAGACACAGGAGGAACAACTACTCGTGGAACACCAAGATCTATCAAAAGTACGCGAGATAATGTTGAACGATTCATATTACGTCTTCAACATATACAGGGCACGTCTGGAACCGGCACTGATCACTTTGCTTCTCAGTTCCGCCGGGTTCATAAGTTTCGGATGGTGTATCTCCGTTAAGGCCCCTCTACCGGCCGTTTTGGTCATGAGCGGGTTCTCATCGCTGTTTTCCAACTCTATCTTGACGATGTCGATGACGCTTATTGTCGACTTGTTCCCAGCAAGAGCCTCCACGGCAACAGGCTGTTTGAACTTGGTCCGGTGCGCGCTATCGGCGATATTCATTGCGTGTCTGAGCAGGATGGCTCGCAAGATGAAATTCGGAGGGCTGTTCACGTTTCTGGGCTGTCTAACTGCGTGCAGCTCGTGCTTGCTACTGATCTTGGTCAAAAATGGGAAGAGACTCACTTTTGAGCGCAGAAGAAGCGATGAGAAGCATGCCGCGAAGCAAGCCGCTGCAAAGAACGATTCGAAAGTGTGACAACGGGGACGTATTCCCCCACAATGTATATACACATATTCTTATAAGTGAATAGAGGAAATAGCACTACCACTAACAAATTGCACTGAATCTTGCATATATGGCAACAGAGTATTTGTGTCTTATACATGAGGGTACAGGGTTACAGTTATATAATGAAAGCGGAGAATCAGAAACAGGTTACTGTGAATGTATCCCGTCAACCTTCGACTTCCCTCGTTACAGGTAAGGCTGTACAGCTTCGCCATCGTATACGGTGAAGGGCAGATCTTCTCCGACGATGGCGATGGACAAGTTCTTGACGCTGAGCGTTTCGTCCTTTAGTGACTGTCTCAGCGCCTCCACACCTTGCTTGATCAATTCCGTGGCATCCTCCACTGGCAAAAAATCGTCCATAACTCTCTCCAAGTACGTCCTGGACCCCTGGGACCGGGCCCCGATCGCCGCGCCGTACAACTCAAGTATATTCCCTGAAGGCTGGAACTCGATCAGGTGTGGGCCGGACTTGTCGTACCCAACCAAAAGCAGCCCAACCCCATAGGGCCTCCCCCCGTACGACTGCGTGTTCTTTTGCGCCTTGTCCGAGAGCAGGTACCCGATCTTTTCCATCGACAATTCCCTGTTGTACACGAGTTTCGAGTAGTTGCAATGCTGTCTGACGAAATTGCTCAGCACTCTGGCGTCCGGGGCCAACCCGGCAAGCGAGAGCCCGACATGGTCGTCACACTTGATGATCTTCTTCTGGTACGACGACAGCTCGTCTGCATTCCGCTTCAGTGCCACGAGACATGCGTACTTCGACGACCGCAGCCCGACGGTCACGGACCCTTGCTTGATCGCCTCCAGAGCGTACTCCACTTGGAACAGTCTCCCCGTAGGGGAAAAAGTCACTGTGTCCCCGTCGTAGTTGTTTCTGAACATGACCTGTGCGTGTAGTGCGTTGTAACTGGGATCTAACGCCTTGGTGGGGGTCTGTTCTCGTCTACTGAGTTGGCCACAGTGGCAAAACGACTCTTTTGATGGATATTTTGAATATTTTGTGCGACTTTCTTCTAAAGAGACAGAGAGAGGCTGCACAGTGACGAAGCTGTTTGTGAGAACAAAAGAAGTACAGCACATCGCAGGGACTCAATGACGAATTTCGTGCTGGTTGCTATGCGACAGTGGTTGCTGAATCTGTGTTATGTGGTGCTGGACCACATTCCGCCCTTTTTCTGGGCGTTTTTGAACGTTCTTGGGGATATCTACATGTTTTGGTTCTACAAGTTGGGGAACTACCTGCGGCCCAAGTCGCGTGTGGTGTACTACGAGGCGATCAAGGAGCTGGACCACTGCGACTCGTATGAGAACTGGTGCCAGACGGCGGCGATGGTCGACGAGATCACTGGGGCGAACCTGTGGCGGCGCAACTTCTTCTCGCGGCGGTACGACTTCCATTCCGTGCTGGAGCAGTACTCCATTCTGTCCAAGGCACTCGAGTCAGAGGACACGGACACGATAAAGGAGAAACTGTCCACTACGGGGCCCTGCATGCTGCGTAATTTTGCAGGGATTGTCGATAAGAAATTGTTCACGAAGTCGCTCTTGGGGACGAAGTTGCTCATCGAGCAGTATTTGGACAAGACGCTCGAGTCACTGGATCTGTTGGATATGAACTTCACGGAGACCTCGTTTTTCCAACGGTGTAAATTGTCTTTGGGGACCACCGCGTTGATCCTGAAGGGTGGGTCCGTGTTTGGATTGTTCCATCTCGGGGTGATACGTGGGCTTCTATCGCAAAACCTCATGCCCAACATCATCAGTGGGAGTTCTATGGGTGCATGTGTTGCTGGTGTATTTGGATGTCTCTCCAATGATGAGATAGATCAGCTGTTAAGCGAGGATGGGATTTTGAACGTGATCAAGGACGATGCGGAGCTTCTGCGGAGTTGTGGGTATGGGATCGTCGAGCAGCATTTGAACTTGGGTACGCTGGTCCAGAACTTGATCCACCACGGTTACTCGCAGGACGTGTACTTGTTTATTCAGTTTGTGCTGAAGTATATCATTAAGGACACGACTTTTGAGGAGGCGTACCAGAACACGCGGAAGATCTTCAACATCGTGATCCACCCGACAGACAAGTCGTGTCCGAACCTGTTGAACTACGTGACGACGCCGAACGTGCTGATCCGGTCCGCGATCGACTGTTCTCTCGGCACCGGTGTAATTTCGGAGGACACAAACTTGTACTGTAAGAGTCTAGACAATGAGGTGGTGCCCTTTTTGACGCGGCCAGGTGTCAAGTTCATGGCCCCCGAGCGGGCGACCACAACAGAGAACGAATTGGAGAGCCCCTACACTCGGCTGACCGAGTTGTTCAACGTGAACAATTTCATAGTGTCCCTAGCGAGACCGTACTTGGCCCCCCTTGTGGTGAACGATTTAAAGCACGAGATCAAGACTTCCAAATATTACTACTACAAGCACTACCCTGAGACGAACAAGCATCTGATAGATCTACCTGAATTGGGGATACCGCAGTTGAACTTCACTGAGATGGAACCGCTAGCGTTCAAGTTCAAGTACCATTTGGAGCGGAAGTTGAAGAATATTATCACGATGGAGTTCCACCATCGGATGCAAGTGCTGGACAACCTCGGGCTGCTGAGCAGCTGGGTGAAGCGGCTGGCGATCGACGAGCCGACGCCGCGGTCTGCGACGGAGATCGTGATCGTGCCGCGGATCAAGTCGCTGTCGCTGACGCGGATCATCGAGGGCCAACTGGACAACATCCCATACTGGATCAAGTGCGGTGAGCAAAGCACGTGGCCGGTGTTGTCGCTGATAAATACGCGTTGTGCTATAGAGTTTAGACTGGATGAGGTTATAAAGGAGCGGAGAAAGTGATACAGATGGGGTTTAATTGTAGAACAACTTTGTTGAGTCCTTCTCTGTGAGGTAGAAGAGGGACGCCTCGACGCAGTGTGTCTTGACACCGTCTGCCGGGGCCATGGCGCCCTTAGTGACGTGCAGGACGCCCGTGACGTCCCTCGCGTGGCCCGTAGCCAGCGGCTGCAATTGCAAGTTTATAGTGGACATGTACAGTAACGACGTGACGAACCTGCGCCATTCGACCGCGTGTGGTCCCTCGGGGGACTCCCCGGCTGGGTCCACTGCGGAACAGACGACGAGCAGCCCGCAGCGTCTCTGCAAGGGCAGAATGAAGTGGTGGAGCAGCTCGTCCGCGGTGAGCCCCTCTATGAGGGACAGCAAGACCTCTGGTTGTTCCAGGAGGACCATTGAGCGATGGTCGTCACCAGAAACAGGGGCAACTGGGGGAATCTCCTCAAGCAGCGCGTGTAGCCACTTGATGCGCCCACCGCGCTCGGCAACCCTCGATGGTGCAGCGGCCCCCACGACGAAATCAGTGAGCCAGTCGACGACGAGGCAGCTTGTGGGGGGGACCTTCGCACGCTGCAACGCTGCTTGGAAGTGTGTGGCATCGTGTGCGAACGACGCAACAACGACACTGGAGGCGGCGGCTGAGCCGCCGCCGCCGCGGTTTACAGATGTGGCCGCCTCGACGAGCTGTGCGAGCAACCACAGTGGCTGCGCGGCCATCGTCGCGGTCACGCACGCGAGCCGCCGGTGCGACCCGTCGAGCAACACGTCTCCGAACACGGAGTGGTCGCTGTACAGCACCAGCTCCTGTCTCTGAACAGCAGGCATCACCGATCTCCCATCAACCCCATCAACCGTCAAGCACTGCATCAACAGCTCATCGCAAGAACTGAAGAATTTTTCAGTTCAAATCGAAACGTCTCGACGTCACAACGAGAAGAAGAAGAAGAAGAAGCAGAAGAAGAGGAGCACCAGACCCGATGCTATCCCTTCCTGCGTTGAAAGAGGACATTACTGTTTCTGTTGTTGCCGGTGCGCAATTGACTGCCGCTGAGCGCCGCCCACTGGAGCCCGTGGGGCGCCACTTCCTGCAGCACGCTACACGGACGCTTCGCAACCACACATGGTCCGAGTTTGAGAAGATCCAGGCCGCTGAGAACGTGCAGGCCGTGGACGGTGCTGGTGCCGCTGACCCAGACGAGTTGTTGTTCGACACGGAGCTTGCTGACGAGACTCTGTTGGAGCACGACGCGAGGGACTGGAAGACCGCGGACTTGTACGCCGCGATGGGGCTTTCCCAGTTGAGGTACCGTGCCACTGATGTGCAGATTGTGAAGGCGCACAGGAAACAGGTGGTCAAGTACCACCCTGACAAGCAGAGTGCTGCCGGTGCCGCTGAGAACGATGCTTTCTTCAAGATCATTCAGAAGGCGTTTGAGACTTTGACTGACCGCACGAAGCGGATGCAGTACGACTCGTGTGATTTCGTCGCTGACGTCGAACCACCAGTGGGGAAACCCGGTGCCGCTGGTTACGATTTCTTCGAGGCTTGGGCACCTGTGTTTGCCTCTGAGGCTCGTTTCTCGAAGAAACAACCTGTTCCTGAGTTGGGCGACGACTCCGCTGACCAGAAGACCGTCGAGGCATTCTACGGGTTCTGGCACCGGTTCGACTCCTGGAGGACCTTTGAGTTCCTCGACGAGGATGTCCCAGACGATTCCTCGAACAGAGACCACAAGCGGTACATTGAGCGTAAGAACAAGGCCGCTAGGGACAAGAAGAAGACTGCTGACAACGCACGTCTCGTGAAGCTCGTCGAGCGTGCGATGAACGAGGACCCACGGATCCGCCGGTTCAAAGAAGAGGCGAAGAAGCTGAAGGAGCAAAAGAAGTGGGACCGTGAGGCCGGTGCCCGTGCTGAGGCCGCCGCTAAGGAGGCCGCGGAGCGTGAGGCCGCCGAGAAGGCTGCCCTAGAGGCAGAACAGGCTGCGGCTGCTAAGATGGACAAGAAGAAGTTGAAGGAGGCTGCGAAGGCCGCGAAGAAGAAGAACAAGCGTGCTCTGAGGAACGCCGGGAAGGACAACGAGTACTTCGGCGACGCTGCTGCTGACCACGACGCCGTGGACGCTCAAATCGCGCTGATCGTGGACACTTTGTCGGACGACCAACTTGCTGAGACCGTTGCCGCTGTGAAACAAGACGCCAAACAGGCATTGCAGACCGCCGCGAAGAACGCCGTCGACACAAAGCAACTGACCGCCGCGCTCGTCTCGTACTTCATTTGAAGAACTACTCTGTATGTAACCGTTACAACGTCGTTGTATATAAAACACCGCAGAATTCTTAATTGATTCGAAAGGAGACGGCGACGAGGGGGTGTTCGGAGTGCAGTAGACGACTAAGTATATACAGACGAGTATACAGACTACATACGATTACAAGAGATGGGAGGAATACTGAAGAACCCGTTACCCAGGGAGCAAGTGACGAAGGAGAACGAGGACGAGTCGTTGGTGGCGTTCCGGAAGCGGGTGTTTGACAACACGCAGTTGAACGCCAAGTTGTCCTCGCACCAGAACAGCAAGCAGTTCAACGCTCATGTGCCTCGGGACACGATATCGCTGAAGCACGCGAAGGAGCATGGCGAGGGGCAAGAGGCAGAAGGCGCGGAGGAAGGGGAGGATCTGAGGTGGAACCACAAGAACTTGGAGGACAACGAGGTGACGAAACAGCAGTTCCAGGATATCCACATCGACGAGCCCAAGACACCGTACCAGGGTGCGGTGGACCCGCAGGGGGAGTACTACCGTGTGGACGACGAGGACGATTTGAACAATTTCACCTTGGGAGAGGCAGAAGTGGAGGTTCCTTCGAGAGAAGAGACACCCAGTGATAATGCAGAAGAGGAAGAGTCCCAAGGCGATCAAGATCCAGAGGAGGAGACCCCGGAGGCGCGACACAAGCGGTTTGAGGAGATGAGGAAGAAGCATTACAATGTGCGGGAAATCTTTCAGCACAAGAAACAGCCGGAAGAAGACGAAGAAGAAGAAGACGACGACGAGAACAGCAAGACTGACTCGTGAAACACCGTCCCCGTCACGGTCACGGTCACGGTCACGGTCCCCAACCACTACGTAACGACATACAAGACATAAAATTGAGTGAAAAGTTTCAAGAGAAGAACTTTCTTCGATGAGCATCGACTTCAACAGTTAGCACAAGTCAGCAGCAGCAGAAGCAGTGCGAGATGACGGCGACGAAACGTGTGTTGGATTCTCAAGAGGGTCCCGCTAGGAAGCAGCGCGGTGCCGCTGTGCATCCTCGTGTGTCGCTGTGCGTGTGTGCCGCAGCGGTCGTGGGGAACTGTCAGAACTTGGAGCAGATCACGCACAAAGTGTACGAATTGGCGCGTGCTGCGTCGATGTACAACGTGCGGGAAGTCGTGGTGCTGTCACTGGACCCACCCAGAACTGCGGGGACCTCGAAGGGTGAGAAGTTGAGCGACTCGATGCTCGTCGCTACGTTGTTGCAGTACTTCGTCACGCCGCCGTACCTCGTGCGCAGCGTGTTCAAGAAACGGTTCCATAAGTACTTCCAGCACGCTGAGAAGTTGCCCCGGTTGGCACAGTTGCCCTTCATGAGGCAGGATACACCACGAGAGGGGAAGTCCCGGTACAGGGAAGGTGTGAGTGTTGCGATGGAGCGGCCCGCGAAGATGAGCAAGCAAAAACAGTTCCAACAGACGAAGTACGTGAACGTTGGGGCCTCTGAGTTACTAGAACTGCGTGCACAGTTGGTACCGTTGAACGTGAGGGTCACCGTGGACGTTGTCGAACACAAGATTGTGTCCCCGGCGGAGGCGTATGGTGACCATGTTGGAGCTGAGGCCGCGTTTGGCTACCATGTCCGTGTAGCAGACACGCTCGTGGACTTGTTCCTGAAGAGTCCCTGCAACTACGTACAGACACTGTGGTGTGCCGCGGAGGAGTACTGGCAGGGCCAGGGGAGGCACCACTCTAGTCACGGATCACCAACCGCTGTGTCAGCGGCCGGTATTGTGCGCGAGGGAGACCTTCTGTTGATTGTGGGCAAATGGGACCACCTCCGTGCGAGTCTTGCCCGTGGACAGGACCAATTGGCCGAGGGCGAGGGCGAGGAAGCAGAGACACCGGCAGTGTCATCCCCTGGACAGTTACTCGACGGGGAACTTCTTTTGCCCGCAGCGGTGATGCGTGGGAACATGCCCACTGCAGATGCCACTCTTGCTGCCTTGACCCGCCTGGAGTGCATGCTGGAGAGGGAGTAGCCCGGGGACCCTCCCAAGCCAAAATTGTATACTAGAACCGTGTAGTAAGAGTGAGAGCAAGAGCGAGAACAAGAACAAGACCTACTACTAATACTACGAGGCGCTCTCTTAGACCTGTATTAAACGGTTTGTGATATCGTTTACAGATCTTACTGTGATCGGCGTTATATTATCAAGTCCAATCCCAAACTCGGAGTTCTACTGGTCTTCCAAGAAGTGTTTCCCAATGCCAGATCAAATGGCAGAGAAGTACTAGAGTGTATAAAGTAGTCGTCCATACTTCTGAACAAAACGGTGAGCGGTTCGAAGCACATATTTCTGTTACCCGGAAGTGCCATTTTTGTTTTTCGCAAACTCTGGACAATTTCCCTTTTCGGACAGGGTGCTCTTAACTATGTGTATACTACCTTGCCCTGGTCTTGGAAGCCTTTAGGCTCTGGTTTAGTGATAACTTGGAGGCTCAGCCACTACCACCACTACTACTGCTAGTGCTGGCACGCGGAGGTCACGTGGTACAGAACCAGAACCCACACATCCACAGTTCGTACAAAACGACAGAAGCAAAAATTTTTTCTTTCTTTCACTTTATCGTTTTGAACGGCTCTCAGCACAGAGTGAAAAATTTGAGTGAAGAGTTGGAAGAAGAGGAAGATGGAAGAACTAACAGGCATCGCAGTTCGTTACGACAGTTGCTTGCTTTGGGGATCTTGTTAGAGTCACCGTTGAGAGACACTCTGTTTAGGTGAAGTATACAGACAGAGATAAATACACACACGCACCCGTGAAGTAATGTCTCGATTTTTTGCTGCTACCGTGTACGAGTCGGATTCGTCGTCGGAGGAGTCCGATTTGTTGTCGTCGTCGTCGGAGGATGACTTGATGCTTTCGTCGTCGTCGTCGTCGTCTGCAGGTGAGAGCGAGGGAGAGGAAGACGAAGATCATGATACGTTCTTTGAGTCCGATTCGGAACAGGTTTCGGATCAGGATGACGACGAGGACGCGAAACCTTACGGTCCCGATTGGTTCAAGAAGGCCGCGTTCCGGACAGGTGCAGGGAAGAGTGCTGGGGCGAACAGGTTCTTGAAGGGGAGCCGCGACTCAGATGATGATTCGGACGGTGGTGACGGGTCTGGGATGGACGATGACGACGAGGACGGTGGGAAGAAAGTCGTCAAGTCTGCAAAGGATAAGTTGTTGGACGAATTGTACTCTGTTGGGGACGCTGTGGATGCAGCCGTTAATGCTGGTGACTGGGCCGCGGTCTCGAACGAGTTTGATACGGCAAACAGATTGCTGATCAGAACGCAGCAGCAGAACATGCGCATCCCTAACGTGTTTGTGTGTATCTTAGCACAATTGGAGGACGCTCTTACTGCAACGCCGCAGGATAATGCTATGCCCAAACCAGTCGCAAGAGCACACAATATCGTCAAACAGCGTGTTAAGAAGACCGCCAAGGAGTACGAAGAGTTCCTGAAATTGTACAGGGAATCACCAGAGAAGTTCACTAGGGACCTAGAGACCACAGAACAGGACCTCGCTTTGCACGATTCCTCGTCTCCAACCCCAGGTGGTACAAAGGCCATCAACTTGGCGAACTTGGCCACGGCCACCTCGGAGAGATCGTTCTTCGCAACGCTCAAGATCGTCATGGACTCGCGCGGGAAGAAGAACGCCGCTGCACAGGATTTGATCGACATCATCCGTGAACTGCTCTCGCTGACGGATAAACCGTACGAGATCATCATGGCGTACTTGTCGCTCATCCCGATCCGGTTCGAAGCCGCTGGGAATTTGTCGTACCAGCCGCTTGACCAGTGGGCAAACACGTACGAGGACATCACCAAGTTCTTCGACGTGCTAGAGAAGCACATCGACCAGTACCAGGTCTCAGAGACCGCTGTGAAGAACGAGAACGTCGAACAGGAACCAGAGATGGACGCCAGTGGCGTCAAGCGCATTCTTGGGTCTCTTTTCTCCTTCGTCGAGAGACTTGACGACGAGTGGAACAAATCCTTGTTGAACATCGACCCTCACTCCAGTGACTACCTGTTGCGTTTGAAGGACGAACAAAAGATTTACAACCTTGTCATTAGAACCCAAGTGTACCTGGCAAAGACTGGAGCTCCAGCTCAATCTTTGAACAGGGCTCTTTTGAGAAGACTTGACCACATTTACTACAAACCTACCAGGTTCATCAAGATCGTCGAACAGCACGCCTGGGAAGCGATCGAGCAAAAGGGTGACACTTCCGCGCAGAAGTCCCACTACGACGACGCGTACGTGTTTCAACTGGTGAAGCAATTGGTCCACGACGTGACGAAGGACCAACATGATGACGCAATCAGGACGCGTGCGTTGTTGTACCAGATCTATTTCGTTGCTCTGAACGAGGAGTTTCAGCGCGCGAAAGACATGCTTATCGAGTCGCACGTACAGGCGCGCATCAACGACTTTGACCCAACTCTACAGATCCTGTTCAACCGTGTTGTCGTGCAACTTGGGTTGTCCGCGTTCCAATCGTGTTTGATCGAGGAGGCACACCAAGTGTTGAACGAGCTTCTTGCCGCGTCACATTTGCGTGAGATGCTCGGACAGCAGTCCTTGCAACGGATGCATTCGTCCGCGGCGCACGGGCCCATTGACGCGACTCAGGTCGTCGTCGCCCCCGAAAAGCAATGTCTGCCCTTCCACCAGCACATCAACTTGGATCTCATCGACGTCGTGTTCATGACTTGTTCCTTGCTGATCGAGATCCCTCAGATGACCGCTTTCTTTTCCGGAATCAAAGTGAAACGCCAGCCGTTCAGCCAGAAATCGATCCGTCGTTCGCTCGAACACCACGATAAGTCCTCGTACCAGAGCGCACCAGAATCCTCCCGTGACTACGTCATCTTCGCCGCAAAGGCCATGCAACAGGGTGACTGGGTCCGCTGTGTTTCGTACTTGAAGGCGATTAAGACCTGGAACCTGCTGCCCAACGTCGACGAGGTCATGAACATCCTCACGAAGCGTGTCAAGACGGAGTCCCTAAAGACGTACTTCTTCACGTACAAGCGGTTCTACTCGCGCATCTCTGTGGACAAACTCGCAGACTTGTTCGAGCTCGCACCGGAGGACGTCGTCGCAACGCTGGAGCACACCATCAAGGAGCTCGAGATCGCAGCGGTCGCCGTTGACTCGGACAAGAGAATGGTCGTCGTGGACCGTGGTGACGAAATCACGAAGCTGGAAGAGGTCGCATTGAGACTCAACAAGGAGTACAAAATCAACAGAGAAAAGTACTACCATCGTTAGAAGGCAATAAAGCAACAAAGCACAATCGCACAAGCACAAGCACACAAGGCACGCAACTATGTAGATACATGTACGTTATACTATCCCAACCACTGTGTACAGTAATAAGAAGCAATAGCAATAGTAGTCGATAGTAATAGTGGTGCGGCAAGAAAGATATATTTAAATATATGTATGCGACTCGCGCAATTTAAACGCCGTCTGGGTTTCGGCCGCTGCAGTTTCGAAGCACAGTTCTAGAAGACATTCTTTAGGCGATTGAACCGTAATCAATTACTTCTGGGTATTACCGTAAGTTCATTAAATCCTCGACCTCGGACTAGAAAATATTTTTGAACTGCAATCTATAAAATATATCTAATACTCAGTTACGAAAGTACAAGACACAGCGATTGAAGTACAGGACCCTGGATCCTCCTGAAGATGGTGCATGGAAAGTGGTTACTGGTCCATCAATCTCGGAACCACGTGATAAATTTACCCGGATTTTGATTATTTTTTTTTGTTTCCCGAAAATTTTTTCCAGCGGCGACAACGCCATCTCGAAGATTTGCGGGTTCTGAGGACATTACGAAGAAGGTTGGACAGAACACCAGCAGCTGCACTCACTCGCAAACACACAAGAACTCCGCTGCTGCTCTTGATTGCATTGCGCAGACACAGTATCCTGTCATCGAGCTGTCTTTTTTTATTAGTTTTAGCACAGCATCTCCGGGAAAACGGAAACAATGAACAGTTTACCCGCTGAGGTTACCAGCACGCTGCTGGAGATCCTGCGAGGGTTTGCCTCGCCGGACAACGGGATCAGGGCCGCCGCGGAGAAGAAATTGAACGACGAGTGGATCACACCGGAGAACATCGAGGTGCTGCTCGTGTTTCTCGCCGTGCAGGCGGCGTACGCGCAGGATTTCACCACCGCGGCGCTTTCTGCGGTTTTGTTCCGGAAACTCGCGCTTAGGGCACCACCGGCGTCCAAGACGGTCATCATCTCCAAGAATATCACTCACATCAACCAGGAGTCCCTCTTCACGATCCGTAAAGTGCTACTGGATGGGTTTCTCGCTGAACGGCCCAGGGATATCAGACATAAGTTGTCCGATGCGATTGCAGAGTGTGCGCAGGATGAGCTTGCAGAGTGGACTGAGCTTACGGAGACTTTACTCAAGTGTCTGACCAGCGCTGACGCTGGGTACAAGGAGTCCAGCTTCAGGATACTCACGTCCGTGCCCCAATTGGTCAACACAGTCGATATCAGCAACATCTTGCCCATCTTTGAGGCTGGATTTACAGACGGCAACGACGAGGTCAAGATTGCATCAGTGACTGCGTTCGTAGGGTATTTCAAGCAGCTACCCAAGCAACACTGGTCTAAGATCGGCATCCTCCTGCCGAGTCTTCTCAACTCGCTCCCCAAATTCTTAGATGACAATAAGGACGACGCTCTTGCCGCAGTGCTCGAGTCGCTGATAGAGCTCGTCGAACTCGCACCACGGCTCTTCAAGGACATGTTCGACCAAATCATCCAGTTCTGTAACATACTTATCAAGAACACGGACTTGGAGACTCCCGCAAGGACCACGGCGCTAGAGTTGCTCACCGTGTTTAGTGAGAATGCGCCCCAGATGTGCAAAATGAACGCCAACTACGCAAGCTCCATCGTTATGAACACACTGCTCATGATGACCGAAATCTCCCTCGATGACGACGACGCTGCCGAGTGGAAGGAATCGGACGACACAGATGACGAGGAGGAGGTCACGTACGATCACGCCAGACAGGCACTGGACCGTGTCTCGCTGAAACTGGGTGGACAGTACCTCGCGCCGACTCTGTTCCAATTCCTGCAACAGATGGTCACCTCAAACGACTGGAGGGCACGCTTCGCGGCCACAATGGCACTGTCGTCAGCAGCGGAGGGTTGCCAGGACGTCCTGATAGGAGAGATCCCCAAGATCCTCGACATGGTCGTGCCCCTCATCGCAGATCCACACCCAAGGGTCCAGTACGGCTGTTGTAACGTGCTTGGCCAAATCTCAACAGATTTCTCACCATTGATTCAAAGGATCGCGCACGAAAGGATCCTACCGGCGCTGATCTCACGGCTGACGCCGGCGTCCTGTGAAAGAGTGCAAACGCACGCAGCGGCTGCACTGGTCAACTTCTCAGAACAGGCAAACCAAAAGATCCTCGAACCATACTTGGACAGTCTACTAACCAACTTGCTGACTCTGCTACAGAGCAACAAATTGTACGTCCAAGAGCAAGCACTCACGACTATCGCGTTCATCGCGGAGGCGGCAAAGACGAAATTCATCAAGTATTACGACACGCTGATGCCCTTGTTGCTCAATGTGCTCAAGACGGAGAACCAGGATAATAACGGTGTTTTGAAGGGCAAGTGTATCGAATGTGCCACTTTGATCGCAGTCGCCGTGGGGAAGCTGAAGTTCGCGGAACACTCGCAGGAACTGATTGGCTTGCTACTCGCCCACCAGAACGCAATGGTCTCGGAGGACGATTCGATCAGGTCGTACTTGGAGCACGGATGGGGTAGGATATGTCGTATCATGGGAGAAGAGTTTGTGCCCTTGCTGCCCGTAGTCCTTCCACCACTGCTGGAGACGGCAAAGGCGACACAGGATGTTAGCTTAATCGAGGAGGAAGAGGCTGCGGACTTCCAAAAATACGTCGACTGGGACGTGGTCCAAATCCAGGGCAAACATATAGCGATCCACACGTCAGTCTTGGACGATAAAGTGTCCGCAATGGAGCTACTGCAGCTCTACGCGAGCATCCTCAAGAATCTTTTCGCCGGATACGTTCAAGAGATAATGACGGAAATCGCCGTGCCAGCTATCGACTACTACTTGCACGACGGTGTCCGTGCCACGGGCGCCACGTTGATCCCGATCCTACTGTCGTCGTTGATCTCTGCCACGGGTACAAACAACGCGGATGCTGTGCAACTGTGGCACTTGGCCTCGGGCAAATTGATCGGCGCAATCAGTACGGAACCAATGTTAGAGATCACGCAGACGTATCACAGCGCGATAGTCGACGGTCTCGCAGTGATGGGGAACAGCCCGTTGCCAGAAGAGCTGCTGCAGCAGTACACCAAGGGCGCATCCAACAATTTGACAGACGTGTACGAAAGAGTTAAGGAGCGCCACAACGAGGCTGACGAGTATAACGAGGAACTTGACGACGAGTACGAGGGATTCACAGATGAAGACCTGCTCGACGAAATCAACAAGAGTTTGGCAGCAATCATGAGGGCTAACGGTCAAACGTTCCTTCCTCATATACAGACGTTGTGGCCTCTGATCAACACGTACTTGCAGGAAAATGAACTCATTTTGGTACTCTTCGCATTGGTCGCCATTGGGGATATAATCCAACACTATGGGGAAGTGACGGTAAGTTTGAAGGACGCCTATGTTGACAAGATTGCTGCATACCTGGTGTCGCCGGAACCACAGATTCGTCAAGCCGCCGCGTACATTTTGGGAGTTTGTAGCCAGTACGCCCCATCCACGTATGGGGAACTCTGCATATCGTCGTTGAACACGCTTGTACAGATAGTCAGCATCCCAGAGGCTAAATCAGATGAAAACCAAACCGCCACGGAGAACGCAAGTGCCGCAATTGCCAAAATTCTGTCCGCATACGACGCCAATGTCCCCAATACAGAATCGTACATTGAAAGTTGGCTTAAGTCGCTGCCAACAATTGTCGACGAGGAGGCCGCTGGCTTTAATTATAGATACTTGTCGCACTTGATCGAAGCCAACTGTCCGTTGGTGACTGGAACCACCATTCCAACGATAGTGGACTCCTCTATCCAAGCATTGTACCACAAGTCCGTTTCTGGTAAAGGCGCCGAGCTATTAGCCGACTCTTTGAAGAAATTGTTGAGCACTCTGTCTCAGAATGACGCGATGTCTCTCCTTGCAAACTATCCACCGGAGTACCTGCCTGTTATCCAGTCCTATTTCTCATAGATGCGACTTGTACCGACATCCTTTGAAATGGCGACTATTATCCCATAAATTTCTTCCCATCTGCATCAACTGTCATTCTGTCTTCCATCTCAAAGTAACCTGTTGATATATATCTTTACGTAATTTTGAACTCTATCTAATTTGAAAGGTCACTCCATGTTACTAAGGTGTACTCAATACGTTTTTCGCATATTCCCCTATGTTCAGATCTAGAGTGCCAACGATAAGGTATCAGTTGCACATGTGCTATCCTTATTCTTGCATTGAATTATAGAAGCTACATAACTTTTTTGTTCTTTCTTTCTTAGTTTGCCGTTTTTAGCGAGGGAAGTGGCGGCGTAGCAGTCATGATGGTTGTCGGGGCAGCTGGTCCTGTGTCATTATTTTTTTGCCCGTTGGGTTGCACTAGCATGGAGAATGGCATTCCCTTGACGAGACTGACGGGGGCTGGCAATATTTTATGCGAGAGTAGGGGACAGATCAACAGCAGTAGAAGCATTAAGAGCAGTATAACATATAAGAGGAAGTACCTCCGGATACCAGAATTGCGCATTCTTTTCTGCCTCCGCGTGTAAACCCTGTTCTTGGATATCACATAAGTAGGTTTTAGCCAGAAAAGAATCATTGAATGCCAATAATCGATAAAAGGCGTCATAATCAGAGGTGTTTGCAAATACAGCAGAAAGTGGCACAGGAAGAAGTCACCTGCAAAATATGACGACTCCATGACTTTTACCGTATATTCCCTTAAAGGTTGAAAAATTACCCACCAGCCCATTCCAGTGTTATACCACTTGCCAGACCACCAGGCAAGGTGTGACAGATTATTTCTGTATTCTCGTGTCAGAAAGAAAATAGTTATAAGCTTAAATGTCAGTATCTGTAAGTTGACAGCGGTGATCAACAATATCAAAGTACGAGTAAAATTCCAGCTTTGAAGAAACCACATCAGTTCAAAGTTTAGAACGTACACAAAGATGGAAACACCGTGCGCGACAAATGCAACAGTCGTTCCACTATTCATCTTGCAACAGAGATGGACAGGGCTGCTAATGAACGACAGGATAAATAACACGATCAGAGTGATCATGTTCACGACAATGGGCAAATATGTGACCAAGAGCAACCTGAATACTGCACCAGATGGGACAGCTTCACTCACACCAGTTTGGGCATTGATAAACGTATATGCCGTAAAATCGCAAAAAAAGATGACCCCAGGCGTTAGTAACTCCGAAAGAAAAATATTCTTGAAGCTCGCCCGTCTCGTATCTATGCTTGCATCTTCAGATACATCGTTGATTAATTTTCGTTTGTAGCCTGTATATCTTGCTCTTGAAGTTTTTGTAAATGTAGACCAAGACTCCTTCACAAAGTGCGAATTTCCAGATGATAACCAGTGGATTACATTTCGATAGTCCAGGAAAAACTCCGAAAAGGAAAACTGATGGGGGTTAAAGATAAAGGGAGCAAAGCATAAAGATACAACAGTAATCCAGAACCAAAGCAAAGCAGGTTGCCACATCGATACCGTTGCAAACAAGAGCATTAAAAATATCTGGATTCCAGTGTATATCGATATGGTAGAAAACCGGGAATATAGTATCGCAAAGTCAATTCTCGTTATGGCAAGCCCTCTGCCCGTTGGTATGTATTTTGCCCCTCCAAAGGTGATGTCATTCAACAACGAGTTTGAATAAACCTGACATACAAACACTTCAAAGAGAGGTGCCATAGAGATGATATGGCGCAAAAATCGCGTGAAAGCCTTCACCATCCCCTTTTCGAGCAACTCCTGTATCAATAGCGGGGCAAACGCAATAAAGAACACAATGAATATGGAGAGAACAAAAATTGACACCCAATGCAATGCAGGCTCAACATTATAACATCCAATTGGCGTCTGCACATCCGTCATGACGGAATGCTTCTTCATCTGACATTTGATTATTTCGTGATTTAGTGCCCCCAGGTTGATCAACAGTAGAAAGAACAATTGCAGCGAGATAGAAATGAACAGATTGTTTAAGTGGAAACCAGGGTGTGCATAAAAAAAGGATAAGAATCTGTCGATTGGTAATTGTGTACCTAGATAATAATATTCCCTCGACAAAAGTTGTTCACCCATACCGGCACCAATTTTGGTCGTGAAGTTCAATATGGAGCCAAATCCTAGATCTCTTCCCTTTCCGCACTGGTAGTAATCGCTATGTTTAATCCTTGCGCCCCGGCACATGGCGTTTATTCCAGCATATATATCTTCGTTGAGGTGTAGACTCCTCTGCGCCTTGGATAATCCGCCCCTTGTTGTCATGTATATGGCATTGATGAAATCCGGATGACCATAGTGCAGCTTTCCACCAATCTCGGCCAGTGTTCTCGCAAATAAAGTACCAAATGTTTGCTCTTTCCCAGCTGCAATATCGCCTAATACACCGATATTCTCTGAAAAGATATATTCCCTCGCACCCACAATAGCTACCGGTGCTGGCTCTTCATCATACTCAATTCCTGGAATATAAGGAATGACAGACTCAGCCCCTACTTCCTCGAATTCGCTCAATATTGATCTAATCTTCAAGCATTCCTCCAGATAGTTATCTTGGTTTGCATCAACAACCTGAATATATTCACCGCGATAAAAAATCAAAGAGTGATTTTGATTATCGGATTTTCCATCGCCCAATATCGGGTTTCCAGATAACCGTATTTTATAAAGTGGTTTCCGTAGGCCTGTGTTAACATCGTGTTCAGAGTAACCGTTTGTCAAGCAAGAATAATATATTGGTTCCGAGCTATCTTCTCCTTGTTCAGTCAACAAATAAGAAATGTACAACGAAGGATATGTCCGGAGCAACAACTCCGTTGCCTCCCTTTCCTTTTCGTTGAAGGAGGCGTATCTCTGCATTGCAACTAGCATTCGAAATTTCCTTGCCGCCATATTCTCTAGGCCGTTTTCCAAAGCCTCAGAGTCAGACTCGTAAAATTCAATCATGGATGGATTCTCGATCCTGTACAAAAGTTTGATGGCCTTGGTGTAATTCATAAAACCAGAAATTGTGCGGTACAAAGTTTGCGTTCGGAGAGATGCCCATATTCTTGTCCTCATCGTATACATTGGCTCTGAAGAAGCGAATCCAAACATTTTATAGGGGAGATCCGATAATTTCTCTTTTACAAACCCATCTGTGTCTTTATATTCGTTGTGAGACTGTTCTTCCTCTTTTGTTTCCAAGTGGTTTGCTGAGTCAACTTCGCTAAATTGTTTTGCCGCTTCAATCCTTACCTCAGAATCAGTTTTCGGTAAAAAATCTTTTGATATGTTGAGCTCACTCATCAGCAGTTTTGTATCTCTTATAAAACATTCCCATTCCTTAGGATGTAATTGCTTTAGGTATTCGAGAACCGGCATTTTACTTTTCAGCGACTCCTCCTTGATAATCTCTCTCAATTCCAGCATGATCTTCTCCGCGTAGTGTGGTACTAAAACGGTGAAAGTTGGCATACATTCTACTGGTGTAGGCTCGGCTATTGGTGTAGAAAGAGACTGGGCAAAAAAGGATATTCTTCTTTGTGCTTCCGAGTTGGCAGAGAAGAACTCCATCGATTTGAAAGTTGAATCATCCTGGGAAACAAAAAAAGTTGGTGATTTTAGCGCCCGACTGTCCAACGAAATGGAATCAACCTGTTGATACAGAAGCTTTTGGGTATGCTCAATGGAAAGTATGTGTTCTCGGTACATTGAGATAATTATGGCATTCCACACCTGAGACACCAACAGTTTTGGCTTGAATTTAACCTCCATATGAGAGGTTGCCAAAATTTTGGAATAGATGCGCTTGGGTAGCCTTGAGTAAATGTTTTTCCAGGGTGTAAACACTGAGGTACCAAGGGATAATGACAGTATTATCGAGAAGATGCAATTGCAGATGATATACCATAGGTATGTGTCCAAGAAAAATAACCCAAGGTCAGCTAAAATCATCAGTAAAAATGTAATTTTCGACTGGAGTTGACAGAGAACGTTACCAATGAGCCAATCACCATGACATCTTGACATGTCCATAATGTAAAGAACTCGAATTGGATCTCTCAGTGACAATGTCAAAAAGAAATATGATTCAATAAATTTAGCAGTGAAGACAAAGAGCCATAAACCGTAAGAAAACCATTTACTCCTACCAGCTAACTCTGGGAAGGAAGCGGTAAATGTCTGTGAGGATACATACCACCTACGCGCTTTTCCCTTGCTAAAATACGTCGTCAACAATCTACCGAGAGGTCTAGTAGCAAAAAATATTGTTGTTATTATTGCAATGATCAGTTGGAAGATTGAAATAATATACGCTGATTTTGAGTGGACGTCCAAGTCAAAAAACCCAAAGATGTAAATGGAGGGAGCAAAATTTATCAAAAGACAAAAAATCAAAAAAGTCATTCGTAAAGAGAGGTGTTGAGCGCCAGGCCATTCTCTAGGCACGCACTCCCACTCAAAAAGTGTAGCAATAATTTGCACGAGGCAGGCAATAGTCCCACCAAATGCCATCACAGACAACCGCGACTGTAAGGTTGGTTGATTGTTTAGCAGTTGGACGTAGTTTTTTGTATAAAGAAACGGTGCGTTAAAGGATGTGAAGAACCAAAAGGGAGCAAAATGAATAATCCAAAATCTGTTAAAGTTTGTAAAACAGTGCATCCAGCTTCTTGTTTCCTTATAAGTTTTGTAGAATACTTTGGACCAATCGACATCCTTCAGGAACAAGTACCTTTGGCTGAGTGGCTTATCGACGAGTCTTTCTCCTGAGAACAAAACGATTCTTTCAATTCCTTCTGGATACCAGAACAACTGATTTACGTCATCATATCCAATAATAAATCTGTGGTCACGTTCTTTTCTGATCCAGCGCCCATTAGAGTCCCTCTTATAAACTTGACTTCTCAAGTACTTGTAAAGCGGAGTGACAATCTCGTCCAAGAAACTGAATTCTTTTGAGTAAAACGATGGGTCTTTTAAATTAGTATACCCATCGAAATCAAGGGCGCATTTGAAAATAAAGTTTAAGCACTCAGGTGTGAATCTGAGTTGAGTAGCCTCACCCCAACAGAGTAAGAAAAGTGCTAGTTGTCTTAGCATTTGTAAGGGACTAAGCTGTCTCATTTTTGTTTTCCATTTGTAGTCCTGAGTTTTCAGATCTTTGCCTCTCTTGAGTTGACTTTCGCTTATGCTGAATTTTGGGTGGTGATCGATAAATTCACGCTCCCTACGCTCCCACTCCAACTGCTGCTCCTTGATTGAAATACCAGTCTTTTTCGCAACCTTTATATTTCTGGTGTTAGATTTGCCTCTCAGCTTCATTTTCGAGAAACCAATCTCCTCGTCTAGATCTAGCTGCGCTGCAAAATACCATTTCTTAAAGTTTGCTTGCTCGCCGCCAATGTACGACACATGTAACGACAGAAGCGCATTCTGCGCATTCATCCTACTAGCCCTAGAATCTAACTGTGCAAGCAAATGGTGGTACATGTTTTCTTTCGAGGACTGCTGGAAACCAAATTTTGCAGCCAACTGATCAAAAGTTTCCCGAATTTGTTGCTTTGTAACGGGAACTTCGCTATCCTGGCACCATGCAGGATACTCCACGTCGGTCAGCGACCGATTTGGACTTGCCTTGTCCATATCCACCTGGTTATTTTGTTTCTCAGACCCTATATCAAGTGTGGGGGGGTCGAGGAATTATATGTCAGCGGCTAATTCACATAAATAAAAATTGTACCTCACGGACAGTGCGGCTAAAATTTGTGGTTTACCCGGCTCTGTTCAAAGCCCTAATTTCTGTTTTTTTCTTTCTTTCACAAAACCCTAAAAATCACGAAAATCATCGAAATTTTCTGTTTTGGGGGGTTTTGGGGGAACAGATATTCTTCGAGGCAGCAGTTACCGGATGCGGTAACTGCTCGAAAAAACGCGTCGCGAAAAACCGGACCCGAATGGGCGACGGGCGGGTTTTTCGCGTTTCGCGCTGTTTTGTTCAGAGTCGTTTCTGCACTGTTTCACATTGTTCGCAAAGAAGATCGGTCCTCTTTAGCAGTACGGGGAGGCAGAGGGAATTAACAGGTGCGCCCCACTATGAGCAACTAATTGTTACCTCCAAGAACGACAGCCTCAGCCATTGGCCTCGTTTCGGAAGTAAAGAGAGGGGTATTTTCTGTTCCGCTTTATTCGACATCCGTGGTGTGTTCTTTGCATATATATACGTTACGGCAGATTGCATTTAGAATGAGTGTTCCAAGATAACGCAACACGCTAGCACACCGAGTTACTATTATCCAACTATTTGTCCACTCCTTTGTACCAAGCTCTTTTTTTCTCTCTTAAGAATAACCGGATAAGAAGTAAGAATCACTCATTGAATTCACAATGCTCTTAACCAATATTATCACGACATCTGCCATTTTGGGAGCAGCCTTGGCTGCTCCAGCTCCTCGTCACCATCAGCACCAGCACAAGAGAGATGAGGTCACCACCACTCTGCGTAATGCTGTCACTGTGGTCGTCAACGGCGCTGCCCCAACTGCTGCTGCCCAACCAATCGATGAATCTGCTGTTTTGAACAACAACGCGGATGCTGCTACTACTCCAGTCACCACGACCCTGGCTCCAGCAAACACTGTCGCTCAACAGGCCACTACCCCAGCCCACACTGAAGAAACGGCAACCAGCACAACCGCTGCCGCCGCGCCTGTTTCGACAGGTGGTTCTTCCTCTTCCTCCTCCAGCAATGTTGGTGCTGGCGGGGCCAAGGGTATCACCTACTCCCCATACAATGGCGATGGTTCCTGTAAAAGTACCTCGCAGGTCGCCTCTGATTTGGCCCAATTGACCGACTACGGTCTTATCAGATTGTACGGTGTCGACTGTGACCAAGTCGCCAATGTCCTTCAAGCAAAATCTTCCTCTCAAAAGTTGTTCTTGGGGATCTTCTACGTTGACCAGATCCAAAATG
This sequence comes from Huiozyma naganishii CBS 8797, assembly GCF_000348985.1. Taxonomy (NCBI): domain Eukaryota; kingdom Fungi; phylum Ascomycota; class Saccharomycetes; order Saccharomycetales; family Saccharomycetaceae; genus Huiozyma; species Huiozyma naganishii. Next base: position 253,755 of record NC_035926.1, read on the forward strand.
GGGTTGACACCATGAAGGCTGCCATCGACCAGTACGGTTCCTGGAGTGACGTCGACACTGTCTCCGTAGGTAACGAACTTGTTAACGGTGGTCAGGCCTCTACTGGCCAAGTTGGTCAGTACATCTCCACTGCGAGATCTGCTTTGCAAAGTGCCGGTTACTCTGGTCCAGTTGTCTCTGTGGACACATTTATTGCTGTCATCAATAACCCTGACTTGTGTAACTACTCAGACTACATGGCAATCAACGCACATGCCTACTTCGACCAAAACACTGCCGCTGAAAATGCGGGTCCTTGGGTGTTGCAACAGATTCAAAGGGTCTGGACTGCCTGTGGCGGTAACAAAGAAGTTGTTGTTACCGAATCTGGGTGGCCATCTCAAGGTCAAACTTATGGTGTTGCTGTTCCATCTAAGGAAAACCAAGCTGCCGCTATCTCATCTATCAAGGACACATGTGGTAGCTCTACTGTTTTGTTCAATGCCTTCAACGATTACTGGAAGGCTGACGGTTACTTGGATGTTGAGAAATACTGGGGTATTTACGGTAACTGATAGGAAAGTTTAGTTAGCTTTATTTTGGGTAACTATTTTCTTTTATTTTTTATATATACTTGTAGTGGGGTTGTACTCTCTGGATTTTATTTGTTATGTTTCTGTTATCTTTCGCTAAAAGTACGTTAATCAGCATTTTTTGTAGTTTGCATCAGTTTTTAATAAACATTGGTCGATCCCCGCCTGCGTGCGACCTCAACCTATCTGGGTGGTCCATAAGAATACCATCCCAGTTGTTCATCTTGTCATAAAGAACAATTCTTTTTAATTCCTCAGGTGTGTACGCACCAGTCAATGGCTTGACGGATGTTCTATGACCGGAAACTAAAATTACAGACAGTTTGATCTTTGCAAACTCTTTCTGCCCCAAACCGAATTTATTGTGCAGTCTTTCCTTTGTTTCTGGGAAGTGTTCTCCAGGAACCAGATTAAACAGAAATGAAATACCATGTCGGTTTTCTAAATCCTTAAAGAACTGTGTCACAACAACTAGTTTACCTACTTGGTTACTTTGTAGCGAGCCACTACTTAAACTAGCGTCCTGGTCAGGTGATGCCAAACCATCACGGTCATTATCAGAATCTGTTCGATTTGCGCCGGTAATTTGTTGGTGGATGGCCAGCTCAGCAGGAAGGATACGACCAAATATTAAACTTGATTTTGGGATTTGTTTGAACGCAGTATCGGGTTCTAGGACTGACTGAAATTTAAAATTGTTATTTGTCCAAAGTAAAACGTTATCTTTATCCTCATTTGATAGGGAAAGTTTTGCTTGTAATTTCTTTAGAAACTGGTCTACGGAGCACATGACAGGAATCTCGAACTCAAAACACTGGAAGTGAATGTAGCTGTTGCTCAACCAATAAAACTTAATGGGACGTAAATGTTCAAATTCTACCAAAGGAATAGATAAAACCTCGTACTCAAACGGAGGAATCATGTAGCAATTGAAATCTTTGATCAAAAACTCATTCAAAATTGAATTCGATTTCAAAGCGTAGCGACCGTTACTGTAAAGCGCAAAAAGTTTCAGGTAAGCCGCATCAACCTCTATGAACTGCCCAACAATTCTGGCCAGATCCGCATATGCAATATACGCACATACCCATATCTCGAACGTTTTGCTTGGGGAGTCCTTTGCAACATACTCCTCACCAGAATACGCGGCCTTGCTAAACCTTAGTTTTATTCTGTGTTCGAGATAGGTATAGAACTCACCAATGGTAGGATGAAATGGGAAAACATCATCAGGCACGTTGCTGGAACCTGGTATTTCAAAAGATACTATATCTCCTGTTGAAATTTCTGCAGTACAGAACTGGCAACCATCGGGAATATCCAGTGAGTTCCCCATATTAATCTCTTCACGAAATTGGATTGTATCCGAAAGACCAAGAAGCTCAGATAAGATCACTTTTAACTCGTCAATTGTTTGTAATGGCGTGATGATTTTGTGACCTAAACCTAATAATTTTTGTTTGTCAACATCAAAACCCTTGATAAAGATTAGATTGTGTGTTGATGGTTCCTGTATTTTGGGTATATCATCTATACCCACATATTCTAATAAATTGCGTCTCAACTCATCAATGAGTTCATCATCCAATTTATCATCAAATTTCAAAGACTTAGTAGTTTTTTTGAGCTGGTTCAAAAATTCTAGTTCCAAGTAAGGCTCCTCGACAAAAAGATCAAAGTATGAAAAGGATTCTTCAACATTCTGTTCCAAAGTTTCCTCTAGCCTAATATTTTTATCAGGTGAAGCGAGAGGTTCAGCGACCCTGATAGTGTTGTTTTGACGCGAAGCCATTTTCCAAAACCTTACATCGCGATCTACTGGAATTCCCAGTTCGTTCTTAATATCATCACACAGGTCGTTCACATTGATAGATTTTTCAACCTTAATGGTTAAAGGTTGTTCTCTTCCATCATTACGATCTTCATATGAAAACTTGAAGTTTTCATTTGGGAACGTGTCAAGTCCCTCATAATGAATGAAGTTCTTTATTGTATGAACTCTTATGGTACAGTACAAGTGTGCCTCTCTCCCCTCCTTTTCATGTTGCTGTTTCTCCTCTATCTCTTTACCGACCCGCTCAAGAATATGGGCTGGGACATCTGCGTCCGAAACAGGCTGTAGGAGCTCCTGTTCTTTGTCTTTGCGTAGGTAGACCAGCATGTAAGCACTTGTATGACGAGCTAATATGTAATCCTGATATTGCTCTCTCGTCATATTGCGGATCTGATCGTCAATCAATCTATCCAGTCCAAAATTTTCGTCAAACGCTTGCTTCTTCGTCACTCTCCACACTTTGTCGTCGTCAAACCTATACCATTCATCACTAACCCCAGGCCTAATCATGGTATAATAATGACCTGTTGATATATCCCCTGCGTGTACCAGCACACCGTGTAGGTTATAAATACAGGCTTCTTTGTTACTCAATTGCTCGCTACCCTTTTCGATATAGGGTGAAACATCGATTGTTTCCGGAAACTCGTACCGATCATTAATTTTGATTAACTGGTCGTAGTTGAAGTCGTACTCAAATCTTTTAAGTTGCAAATGAAGGACCGGCGGGAAAGATTCAAAAATTACCCCCTTCTCAGCATCTTGTAGTCCGTAGTCCTGTGCTGCATATTGGTTCTCGCCATTCATCAGCTCAATTTCAATATAATTCGAAAAAGATTCCTCAAGTCCCTTCAGATTCTTGACATTTAATTGTAAGTCCCAAAAGTCTTCCACTCTAGAAGACTCATAATCAACATTGATACATTTGATATAACTTTTCATCTTTCCGACGAAAAGCTCATTCAACTTCCCTTCCACTGGAGTTTCCTTCATTCTATTTTCCAATCGATCCATCAATATTCTGTTCAGCTCTTGTACGTCGTGCTGTGTGAATGCATCGCCATTGTCCCAGCCAAAAGATCGTGTCAGTTCCAAGGTGTCGAGTGGCTCATTCGACACCTGTAGCTGGTAAAACGCCCTTTGGAGGGCCAAGGGAACACTATTGTTAGGACTGTCCATATCAGTAGGTATCTCATACACTAACCTTCTGAAATATTTGGTGAAGAAGTAGGACTGCAGCAAAGAGTTCAAATAGCAAGTTGCACCCTGATTTTTAAATCCAACGTATCCTGTCACTTTTTTGGAATCATAATTCATAAAGTTATGCCATAATACACCTGTAGGATCCTTAAGGATCCTGACGTATACGGTAACATTCAGACAGCCCTCATTCAGATACGATTTAGGAGCTACCTTAGAAGGGTACTTTAGGGCGTTTAAGTCTATGTAATTGGCAAATCCCCAGTCGGTGTCCCCACTGTTGAACCTGTGATGAGACTTATTGCTGTAAAAAGTGTGTGCGTCGTCCTTAGGCCTTGAAATGGCAATTGCAAATTGTGCACAGCAATGCCAATCTGGGTTTGGTGGACGCGACTGATCTCCTTCTCCATCTGTAACATCAGATGGATGAGGTGCCAAATAAAAAGCAATCCCCTTATTGTGATTTCCGAATGGGAATAGCAAAACATCCCATTGGAAGTCTCCAATCTGTACTCTTGGAGAATAGTACTTAGGCTCGGTCAGAGCGTACCAGTCTGTGAGTGCCCAAGTAAATTTACCTTCCAGAAGTGTCTCTTGGTCCTCAAATTCAGGTAGCACAACTTCAAACGCTTCGCCAATCTCAACAGGTTCCTCAAGGATCGTTCCAATAATATTTCGCTCAGCTTCCATTTTTTTGAACCCTTATTGGTTTTTGCCTCCGATCTGCTCTTGATACCTTTCGATGCTACCCTTGATAGTATTTTGGTTTGCTTGATAAAATATATAAAAAGACAGAATTCCCTTTCTTACCACGTGAACTTGGAGTTGGGGAAGGGGATAACGGAAGAGAGAGGCAGGCACAGATTCTGCAGAGACTCCATCATCCAAAAACGCATGTTTCTGAATAGGTTAAGTGGCTTGAGAACAGGACCTTTGCGCTTTCGAAGCTTGGGTTCCCCAAGACTGAGTTTATGCCGAGCAAATCGGTTTGTTTCAAGCGAGATCCAGGCGAAGGATGAACAGGTTGGGGAATCCAACACGGCTACAAATACAGGTGTCATCCTGAAGTCTGAGAGGGAAACTTTGGTGTATTTTGACAATGTGTACCCACGGGAACTGTCAGTTTGGAATCCGTTGCTGTGGTACAACTCTTTATTTGTAGATCAATCGCGGGAGGCCATACGATCCAGACTGGTCCGTTTGGCAAGTCCTCGAAGTGCACCCATCCCTGGACTTGAATTACAATCTTCCATTCCCGTCAAAAGAGACGGTGGGGTTTTCGCTACTTTTTTGGTTCCCCGTCAGTACACTTTGGCAGAAGTTAATTCAATGATTTCGCAAAACACGGCAAATGAATCGTCAAAGAGTCCTTTTTCCTTCTTCACTACAATAGCTGCCTTCCCTGTTAAGGGTTCTCCTTGGATAGAAGATCTGAGGAGAATTCCTAACAAGACTATTATTGTCAAATTCCAAGGCCCATCGTTGACCGAGGAAGAAATGTACCTACTGTTTAGAAGGTACGGCACTATAATCGATATATACCCACCGAAAGACACTGAAAATTTTGCCAAAGTAAGATACAGATCGTACCGGGGTGCAATCTGTGCCAAAAACTGTGTGTCCGGGATGGAAATAAACAACACCGTTGTGCACATCCAATACGAAAAAGTAAAAAAGACTCCCTTTGTGACTAGCTTTTTTGTCAACCACACAAGAATCGCAGTACCTGTATTTTTTGCTTTGCTCTCCATCGTCGCTGTTCTTATTTTTGATCCGATTAGAGAGTTTTCCATTGAACAGAAAATTACTCACAGGTATTCCTTTTCCACAGAAAACTACTGGGTGAAGAAATTGAAGAACTTCACGAACTCTACTGTAACCCAATTCAAAAGTTACTGGACCGGTCACGGAGCCGAGCACCCAATGATTCATTTGTGGGGCGAACGTGTAGAAAGGGTTGAAGATTTGAAAATGTGGTTGGAAGAAAATTCAAACACTTTTGTGGTGATTAGAGGGCCAAGAGGCTCTGGAAAACGTGAATTGGTGATGGAACATACCTTGAGAGAACGTGATAATGTCTTGTATTTTGACTGTGATCGTATTGTTAAATCGAGAACAGATTCAAAATTTTTGAAAAGCGTTGCCAATGAATTGGGCTATTTCCCAATTTTCCCTTGGATTAATTCTTTCACTACTATTATTGACTTGATGGTACAAGGTTTAACTGGTCAGAAAACCGGTCTTTCTGAGTCGAAGGAAGCCCAGTTTAGAAATATGCTAACCACCTCTTTACTAGCTGTAAGACGGATTGCCTTGAAGGGTTACAAGCAGAACGTTACTGAAAATAATGAAGTGGTAAATATCAAGGAAGAGGATTATTTGCAGCAGCATCCAGAGGCTAAGCCAGTAATTGTCATTGATAGGTTCGCTGGAAAATCAGACATGAATGCATTTGTCTACAAAGAGCTGGCGGACTGGGCGGCTATGTTGGTCCAAATGAATATTGCTCATGTTATATTCCTGACAGAAACTATTGCGTCAGATGAGATCTTATCTGAGTCTTACCCAAATCAAGTGTTCAAGACGCTAATCCTTTCAGACGCCACGAAACTCAGCGCCAAGAAGTACGTTTTATCCCAATTAGAGGACCATCATGAGATCCAGGACAAATCGAAAGATGAGAAAACCGTCCCTGATTTGAATCCCTCAGTAATAGAGGAGATTGATGAGGCACTGGATCCACTAGGAGGTAGAATGCTCGATCTACAGGCCTTTGTTCGCAGAGTCAAATCGGGGGAGGATCCATTAAAGGCACTGGAAAAAATGGTCGAGCAGGCTTCTGCGCAAATCACTCAAATATTCTTAAGCGACAAAGTTGATGGGGTCCAAAGTGCACAGGCATGGGAATTGATTGAAATGTTGAGCAAAACCCCCGTGATCTCGTTTAAGGATATCGTGTTTAAACCATTGTTCAAAGCTGCCCCTGAACTTGGTGTAATCCAACTGGAAAATAACGGCCTCGTTAGTGTTTCCAGGAACAGGGGTGTTTTGGAAGAAATCAGGCCTGCCAAACCTCTATTCAGGGCTGCATTCAGCTACCTGGTTCAAGACGATGAGCTGCATGTGGTTCTAAAGACACGTTACTTGCTTAGAGTAGTGGCTTTTGAAACCGGCCGCATCAAGAAATGGGAAGAGGAATTGAAACCGCTGGGTAAAATCGCTGATCAAAAGCTGTTCAAGTCAAGATTGGATTACCTATCTGGTAAAATCAAGGCCAGTAGCCAGGTAATCGACAGATGTGAGAGTGATATCAAGGATCTCTCTACGAAAAAGTAATTTTGGGACTTCGCGTTTTAACATTCTTGTATTTAATATATATTCAAGACATATTGTATATTCTCGAACTTGAATACCCCCCCTTTTTTTCAAAGAGCTTTTTACAGTACTTAGGTAATAGTGTCACAAAATGTAGGTTAACCATTATACATTCAAAAACAAAAACCAACAATCAATAGATAACAGGACAAAAGTGCGCTTGTGTGTCAACGCTATGCTTTCAGCGGTTCTCAGAGGAATAGGTTACTTGGCAAATTTATTCTTGATAATAGTTCCCACACTTTTCCTTCGGGTACTTCTGTACATGCGGTTTTCATTGGCGGTATATCATATGTTTTGGTTGATACGATCAGGGTGGAAATATGTCAAGTTAGCAAGTAATGAACTGCGTCACCACATTCGCACCTGGGAAAAGGATAGTAACACAAAAGAGTTAGTGTTGAGATCGTATAGGGCATTTATAATAGAAGGAATTCGCAGTAGAGTACCGCCATATTGGAACAAGTTTTCTAAGCACTTGGCTGATCAGTATTTGATCATTGCGGGCCTTGAGCAAGGTGGAAGCTGGGCAGCAGTTGGTTATGCTACCAAAAGAGAGCAGCTATACGGGGAAATGCAGGCGTTCTCAAATAGATCGCTTTATCCAAAAGCATCTTCAGTTAGTATATGGCCGGGCAGATTTGTCGGTCTTCCGAAAGTGGCTCCCAAAGAGCTTAGTGTCACAGGGAAAGGTGCAACACATCTCTTTACAGAATTAGATGCCACAAGCTATTCCAAAGGCACTTCACATCTCATTTCAGTTGATTAGGTGTTTCATAATAGTTTACTGTACAAATTGCATATAACCAAAACAGCACTGGATGGGATGGAGCGCGCTACTCATTACGCACTTGCCTTGATGGTCTTTTCTATACGACACCCATGATTTTGAAAGTGACTGAATAAGAAAAAAAAGACGTGAACTTTTTGTCGACGCTCTCTCTTTGAAGCAGAGAAGAATGTGTGGACTTTGGGGCGTCCTGTGTTTGTTAACTGGCCTTTGAGCGTGCTTTCTCCCCTTGTGTCGGTCGTTTTTACTTCTCAGTAGTCGTATATTTGATTTTGTCTGACGATGCAGGCCATGCGAGGATTGAGTAGCTTGTCTCATTTGGGACTTCGCAATGGTCTCACTGGTCATGGGCGAATTGTTTTAAGAAATAACTTGATGCCATCCAGATCAAGTTTCACCTTGAAAAATGTCCCTAGAGCGAGACTTCTGAGCTCTAGTGTTGTTTCACAATTTCGTTTCGGAACCATACAACATTACCAACACATGAAAAGAGATACAGGTGTCGATTCTGAAGACGCAGGACAAAAAACTATCAAAAAGGGACCAGCGGCCCCAACAAGTAAGAAAATTTCAGAGTCAGTTAGCAAAACAATACCTTCGGTATCGGAATTACGTATTCTAAGAGACCTGCTCAAATACATTTGGCCATCGGGTAATAATAAAGTAAAAAGTAGGGTGTTAATTGCTTTGTCTTTGCTTATAGGTGCTAAGGTTTTGAATGTCCAGGTTCCATTCTTCTTTAAACAGACTGTGGACTCTATGAATGTTGATTGGTCTGATGCTACTGTGGCTTTACCAGCTGCAATTGCGATGACTGTTCTTTCGTATGGTGTCGCAAGGTTTGGTGCGGTCTTGTTCGGAGAACTACGGAATGCAGTGTTTGCCAAAGTAGCTCAAAATGCCATTCGAACCGTATCGCTAGAAACTTTCAAACACCTAATGAAACTCGATTTGGGTTGGCATTTAACGCGACAAACAGGTGGTATGACACGTGCAATGGACCGAGGTACAAAGGGTATCTCCTACGTTCTTAGCGCAATGGTGTTCCATATCATCCCCATCAGTTTTGAGATATCTGTCGTTTGTGGTATATTGACACATCAGTTCGGTGCCCAATTCGCGGGGATTACATTCTTAACAATGATGTTGTATTCGATATTTACAATCCGAACGACCGCATGGCGAACAGAATTTAGAAGGTCGGCGAATAGGGCAGATAATAAAGGTGCCAGCATCGCCCTGGACTCGTTGATCAACTTTGAGGCTGTTAAATATTTCAATAACGAGTCATATTTGGCATCCAAATACAATAATGCATTGATGACGTATAGGGATGCCCAAATCAAAGTCTCGCAATCGTTGGCGTTTCTCAACTCAGGACAAAATCTGATTTTCACTTCAGCACTAACAGCAATGATGTACATGGGATGTACTGGTATCTTGGGTGGTAATTTGACTGTTGGTGATTTGGTCCTAATTAATCAGTTGGTGTTTCAGCTATCCGTTCCTCTCAACTTTCTTGGGAGTGTCTACCGTGAGTTGAAACAATCACTGATTGACATGGAATCCTTATTCAAGCTGAGACGCAACGAGGTAGTCATTAAGAACGTAGAGCAACCTAAAATGCTTCCTGCTGACGGTAAGCCCTTTGAAATCAGATTTGAAAATGTTACCTTTGGTTATGAACCTGATAGAACCATTTTGAAAAATGCAAGCTTTGTCATAGCAGCGGGAAAGAAGATTGCCATTGTGGGACCCTCGGGTAGTGGGAAATCCACGATTCTCAAGTTGGTATTCAGATTTTACGACCCACAAGAAGGTAGAATATTGATTAACGGTATTGACGTGAAGGAAATAGATTTGGACTCTTTAAGAAAAGTAATTGGTGTCGTACCGCAAGATACCCCATTATTTAATGACACCATATGGGAGAATGTTCGATTTGGGAGAATAGACGCTACGGATGAGGAAGTTTGGGCTGCTGTAGAAAAGGCACATCTCTCTCCCCTGATCAGTAAGCTTTCCAGAGGTACGGATACCATAGTCGGTGAGCGAGGACTCATGATCAGTGGTGGGGAAAAGCAGCGATTAGCAATTGCCCGTGTTCTCCTGAAGAACGCAGATATCATGTTTTTCGACGAAGCAACGAGTGCTCTGGACACCCACACAGAGCAAAACTTGTTAAAGACTATTCGTGCAAATTTTAAGACAGGAAGCAAGACGAGTATTTACATCGCGCATCGTCTCAGAACAATTGCTGACGCAGATAAGATCATAGTGCTGGAAGACGGGTCCGTCAAAGAGGAGGGTACACACACCGAGCTACTCGCAAGGGACCACTCACTGTACAAAGATCTATGGGACATCCAGGAGAACCTTGAAGTTATTGAGGAGGAGTTGGGACTGGACAGCTCTGAAGCGGACTCGCAACTGTCGCCGGGCGAAGACTGCACTGCTCAGTAGTTTTGCATCGGATTGACTACTCCCTCACGTGGATGCTGACTCCGTCTCGAGAAATTGATTTCCGAGAAAAAAATAAAAAACGAAGAGTCGGAATCATTTGTGATTAATATTATAAAATAGGGCCCGCATCACCATCGTTACCGTTTCTCAGTTCCTTCCATACCAGTTTACTAAGTGTATACACCTGTATTCCTACTGGTACTATCACAGTGGAACAGCGTACAAGAAAAAAGAGGAGCGATGTGTGGTATATTAGGTATAGTGTTGGCTGATCAGAATCGTCCTGTGGCCCCAGAGTTGTGCGATGGGTGTATCTTCTTACAGCATAGAGGCCAAGATGCCGCCGGTATTGCGACGTGTGGTGAACGTGGTAGGATCTACCAATGTAAGGGTAACGGTATGGCTAGAGACGTCTTTACACAGAACAGGGTGGCAGGGCTCTCTGGTGCGATGGGGATCGGTCATTTAAGGTACCCTACTGCAGGGTCATCTGCCAACTCCGAGGCCCAGCCATTCTATGTTAACAGTCCGTACGGGATTAATTTGGCACACAATGGTAATCTTGTGAACACAGTCTCCTTGAACAGATACATGGATGAGGACGTCCATAGGCATATAAATACTGACAGCGATTCTGAACTTCTCTTGAACATATTTGCAGCCGAACTGGAAAAACATAACAAGTACAGGGTTAACAACGAAGATGTCTTCCATGCTTTGGAAGGTGTCTATCGACTGTGTCGCGGTGGGTATGCCTGTGTTGGTATGCTGGCAGGGTTTGCCATGTTTGGGTTTAGGGACCCTAATGGGATCAGACCGCTCCTTTTCGGTGAGAGGGAAAACGCAGATGGGACGAAAGATTACATGCTAGCTTCTGAGAGTGTTGTACTCAAAGCCCACAATTTTAGTAAATTCCGTGATTTGCTTCCTGGTGAGGCAGTAATCATTCCAAAGGATCCAAAGGCAGGGCCACCTGAATTCAAACAGGTTGTTCCTATCAACTCTTACAGACCTGATCTCTTTGAATACGTCTACTTTGCCAGGCCGGATAGTGTCCTGGATGGGATTTCCGTTTATCATACAAGATTGGCCATGGGTGTCAAACTGGCTGAAAACATCAAAAGACGTCTGGCTGCGGATGAGGTCGATGTCGTGATGGCTGTCCCTGACACAGCGAGAACATGTGCCTTGCAGTGTGCGAACACTCTAGGGAAGCCATATCGTGAGGGTTTTGTTAAGAACAGATATGTCGGTAGAACCTTTATCATGCCAAATCAAAAAGAGCGTGTCTCCTCTGTGCGGAGAAAACTGAACGCTATGGATTCCGAATTCAGAGGGAAGAATGTGTTGATTGTTGATGATTCGATTGTGAGAGGTACTACTTCGATCGAAATTGTTAACATGGCCAGAGAATGCGGTGCCAAGAAGGTTTTCTTTGCATCCGCCGCTCCCGCAATCAGATACAATCACATTTATGGTATCGATTTGACCGACAACAAGAACCTGATTGCATACAACAAGAGTGAAAGTGAGGTCGCCACAGCTTTAGGGTGTGATGAAGTGATCTACCAAACGTTAGAGGACTTGGTTGACTGTTGCACGACCGAAAAGATTCAAAATTTCGAAGTCGGTGTATTCACAGGAAACTACGTTACAGGTGTTGAGGACGGGTACTTAAACGAGCTGGAGCGGGTTCGTGCCCTGAATGCGAAAGCACCCGGCGGCATCAAGGCAGCCGTCGACGTTGGACTGTATAATTCCGCAGATTACTGATTATAAGTCAGGAGATATAGGTGGTTCGGGCAGGCCATATGTAAGTGCATATAAATTTCATATAGACTCCATCTATCTTTGGATTAGAAATCTTGTTTTCGGGCTATTTTTGATTGCATCTTGTTCTTCGAGAGCTGAAAACGAGGAAACACTCGAATTTTGATATAAATCAACAAACTCCATCGCAAGCGGCTCGAGCACTGAGGAACTGGTCAAGAAAATGAGCAACACATGGGATGAGTTGCTGAATTATGGCTACTCGAAACCAGTGGAAGCCAAGCCAATCATTGTTGTAATATCTCCACATGAAGAAACTTTGGTTGAATTCCAAAAGATGATCTCGCCATTTGTCCAAAAGCAGCAAAGGGAAAGAGCATCAAGGCTCTTTGGGTATTGCGATCTCGTTCTCGATAAAGATAGCGGTAACGGCAGAAGCGGTGCGGAACTGGCACTATACACAGTACTCAGGAACGACAGATGGGATTCGCTCCCGATGTTGAAGTCGCTCTTGGGCACATCGCTGCAAGACAGCTCACAGATAACGAGGTGGTATGTGGTTTTGGACTGGGCCCAGGATTTCCAGAGGCAATGGTTACAGTATCTGGAGATGTGCCGCGAGAAATTGACTCCTTTAACACTGTCCTTAAATGTCGTGTGTATCAATTCGCATCACATCTACTTTTTACAGGAAAACATTGCCGCTTGGGAAAACTACCACACTGACTACATTCAACAGAGCTTGCGCACGTTTTGTCTACAAGCGCACGGAAGTCTCGTCTACTTGGACGAGAACCCATCAGTTAATTTTATTGAGAAATTGTTACTAAACCGCATTTTAGAGTCCGATACTGAATTGGTCAAGCCAGAGAAGATTGTCGTACCTCAAGATTCCGATTCTTACAGACTAATTCAAACCTTGGACGAATCCTTCGACCCGATCACCCTTACAACCTCGAAGTACCAAAATATTATCCCCCAAGGTAGTCAGAAATCGCATAATTTAACCGTGGAGAATGAAATACCAGAAGAACCTGTCCAAGTGCCGTCCGTACAGGAAGTACTTGCCCAATTGTATACCTCGAGGCGGTATCAACGGACCTGATGTTAGTTGTGTGGATGTCATGTTCTACGATCATCCTAGTTTCTCTTATTGAAAATTCGAACAAGTGATTGTTCACAGGATATTAGGACAGTAGGACAGAGGGTATATTACGGCCAGGGAATACACAAGGAGAGCTCGAAGCTGGTCTGCGTGGTGTGATATCAATGGCAGGTAGTAAAGCTCCTTCCTCTAACGCGAAAAAAGCGAGCAAAAGTTCCGCCAATAACGATCTAACAAATGAGGATGAGGCCTATGACGCTATATTCAATGGAGAGTTCGGGTCCATGGAGGTGGGTTCGTTCATCAACGGGAAGGATGCCGAAGGAGCAACAGAGCATTTACCTGACGCGGTGGACTTTGAGGATGAGGACGAACTAGCGGATGAGGAAGATCCGGACATCGATGGTCCAGGAGCTGTGCATGGTGGTAGCAACGGCAGTGGTCAGAAACATATGACGGCAGTGGACTCCAGCGCATCAATAATTGACTATGGTTCCTCTCATTTAGTCATGGAGGACTTTCAAAATGGAAATTCTATGCAAGACGTCAAGATGGATGATCACTTCAGTAGACCCAGGACACATAGCGAAGAATTCATGGCCGTTATTTCCCATGACGAAAGAGCTTTGGATGGAGATAATCTAGGAGCAAATGAAGATGTGTTTCAAAACGAAAATAACGCTTTATTTATGGGTATGGACAACACTTCGATGACTTTCATGGACAATACAGCGGCATCCTATGACATATTTAATATGGGGGACGGGCAACGACCTCATTATGAGCAGCAGCAGCAGCTAAGTTTATCTGAGGGACAGATGCGTCGTTCGTCGAGTCATCAAATGCCGGTAAATGATGAAGCCATCAGACAGAGGAAGATGAAAAATAAAGCCGATAGGGAGAGGAGGCTACTGAAGTATTATTTCCCTGACTTTAAGAAGGGTAAAATCATGAAGTGGAACAGGTGCATTTATAGAAAAAAATTTCCTTACCCTTGGTATAGAGATGTGTTCCATAAGCAGCCAAAACCTTTATTTCCAGTGAACTTGAAAATCAAAGTACAGCCAGACCAGAAAAGAATATTCAATACCGTGGATTATTCAACGCTAGTACAAAATAGGAAGCATAGAAACAGTCTATTGAATGTGACACCCGATGGATTTCAAAGCGAGGATATCGACAATGAGGAGCAACGGCCGGCTGATAATAAAACGATACCGGAAGACTTGCTGATAGCGACTGATTCTTGGGATCAAGATAAGATAATTGATAATTCCAGCTCTCCGACACCGTCAGTCATAATTAAGGACTTAACCAAAAACAACTTGCTGGATGATAATGAATCAGATTGGGATTGGGATCCGCATGACTTGGTCGACGCCAAACTCCACACGGCAAAGGTGGCAGAGTTAGATATGAACGATGAGAAGTTACTCTTGTTACTAAACAAACCTACTGGCAGCAATACTGCCAGTAGAAAACTGGGCCATTGGAATTCGTCTGCGTTAGAAATACCGAGCACTGATAAGTTGCTATCGCAAAAATTCAACATCTCGAATGACCACACTTATGCAATCCTTAAACATACACACCAGCCAAAGATTCGTGCTACGATATCCAATTTGAATATAGAGCACTCGAAACCAGCTTCGAACTTGCAGTCGCCGTTTTACAAGGTTAACTTGCTGCGGAACGAACTACGGTTTTTCCACAGGCCTAGATTTGGTGAACAAATACAGTATGGTAGTGTGATTACATTCAATAGATTGAAGACACGTAAGCGTAAGAGAGACAAGGGTAAAGATGTCAAGGAATCATTTGGCACATCCCAGGATCTAACGGTAGGAGACACGGCTCCTGTATACCTGATGGAGTACTCCGAACAAACACCATTGGCTCTTTCGAAGTTTGGTATGGCTAACAAGCTTATTAATTACTACAGAAAGACTTCGGAAGAGGATACTCTGCGCCCAAAACTTTCTGTTGGTGAGACACATGTTCTAGGTGTACAGGATAAGTCCCCATTTTGGAATTTTGGTTTTGTGGAACCTGGGCACATTGTACCAACATTGTATAATAACATGATACGTGCACCGGTGTTCAAGCACGAGGTTTCCGGTACTGACTTCCTGATGGTCAGAAGTACTGGGCACGGCGTTAACAGCAGGTTTTTCTTAAGAAATATCAACCATCTGTTCACAGTAGGCCAAACTCTCCCTGTTGAAGAAATTCCAGGTCCAAATTCTAGAAAGGTTACCTCTATGAGGGCTACCAGGTTGAGAATGATTGTCTATAGGATTTTAAACAGAGTGCCAGCGCGGGCTATCTCTATTGAGCCTATTACAAAGCATTTCCCAGATCAAGACTACGGGCAAAACAGGCAAAAGATCAAAGAGTTTATGAAATACCAAAGAGACGGGCCAGATAAAGGTTTGTGGAAATTGAAGGAAGGCGAGCCCTTACTGGACAACGAAAACACGAAAAAACTGATGTCTCCAGAGCAGATTTCAGAAGTTGAGTCCATGAGCCATGCACTCCAATTCATGGAGGACAATGAGAATTATAATTTTGATGAGAAGTTGCTCAAGCTTGAAGAGGAACTCTTGCCCTGGAACATCACTAGGAATTTCATCAACTCAACCCAAATGCGTGCCATGGTGCAAATTCATGGTGCTGGTGACCCAACTGGTTGCGGTGAAGGTTTCTCTTTTCTGAAAACCTCGATGAAGGGTGGATTTGTCAGGTCTAATTCCGAGACCCCTGGCGCTGACAAAGGTAGTAGTAAGCAGAATTCTCACACTTACAATGTTGTCCAGCAGCAAAAAGTGTATAACGAGGAGATTGCCCGTACTTGGTATACCCATGCAAAAAGTCTGAGCGTGACAAATCCGTTCGAAGAGATAGATGATTTGGATATGGTGAACCCAACCAACTCGCATGTCCGTACCCGTTCAGCGGACGGCAAAATACTAAGGATCATCCGTAAAACGAGGGATGCAAACGGTATTATACAGAGGCAGACTGTCGTGATACGTGATCCAAGAGTCATTAAAGGTTATCTAAAGGGTAAGGAGAGAAGAAAAGAGGCCAAGTTAGACGTGAATAAGCTACTAGAGGAGGATGCAGCGAACATTAATAACCTGGAAGAGTTGGAGATGCAAAAGAAGCTACTACAAAATGAGCTTGCCAATTTGGAGAAGTCGCAGCAGAGAAGAGCTGCTCGTCAAGGCACCAGAAGGAAAGTGGACAGCAACGGTAAAGTCACCAAAAATAAGAACACCACAAGGCGCTGTGCTACGTGTGGGCAAGTCGGGCACATCAGAACGAATAAGACGTGTCCTATGTACAATGTTTCTGGGGCGCAAACTTCTAGTGCAGCCTTGAACGTTGATCTGGTTAGGAACAGTAGTGCTATGAATCTGGCGGCAATGTCAGCCAGCCCTGGTCCGTCTACCCCAGGTTTCCCGCCCTCCATGGGGGCGACACCTCTACAAAATGACATCTCGGCATCGTCGCCTAGGAAGGCGGACTCGAGACCCGATACTGATGCAAACACGATTGTGCCCTGATCTGACCTAGAGGGGCCTCTAAATCATACCATAAATGCATCCTTTGATCTGATCGTTTGATAAATATAGTGTATATTTCAACAATATGTATACATTAATACATACTAGGTATTAATATCCATACAGACTGTTTGCTATGCGATTCTATAAATGGTAGAGAGTGGCATCATTACACATCTCCTTCACCAGTTCCTTGTCTGAATCATAGCCCACGTAAGCCCAGTAACCCGCTTCGCCCTTAACTTCCCCCAATGGATAATGGATAGGCTTTACGCTCTCGTTTTCAATGAGGCAGAAGGACAAGTTTTCCTCGTTTGGTTCGTAATCCCTGACGATTCTCTTCATGATCGTCTTTAGTTCGCCTCTCTTGTCGCAACTTGGACCCCCCACGGCGGACAGTTTGAACACCGAGGACGGCTCACCCATGGAGTCCCTGATCGGGTCTCTTACGATTGTGCAATGGAACCATTCGTAGTTGATTCTGGTCGAATATTTGAAGTACTCAACAGCAGCGATCAGCAGCAGGGAAAGAATGATATATTGGAACAGAGCCTTGATCCTTGGCTTTGGTTTGAAATGTTTGCTGTTGACTTTGTTTGTTGTCTCAGAAGTCATTGATGCTGTGGAAGGTGGCGTGGTGTGACTTGGAGGAGGGAACGGGAGATTTTTCAATGTGTCAACAAGCTTTTTGGTTTTGCCTCTCTGTAAGTTTGTTTTTTTTTCTTTTTCAAACGCATAAGTTTGGCAGCTTTTCTTTCGAAGTGAAGGGACACAACGTCAGAGGCACTTGTAACAAGTTTATTATCCAGTACACACTTGTAATACACATACAGATATATAAAATGTTTGAGAAAATACCCTTTATAATCTAAGCGAGGGTTCCCAGTAACAACCCAACGAGGAAGGCCCGTAAGGCAAAAATAGAAAAAAGACGGCGCCCCCCTGCAGTCAAATTCAGGCCTTGACAGGTTCCACGTTCCAGATCGTTTCCGAGTATTCCTGGATACAACGGTCACTGCTGAAGAACCCGATGTTTGCCACAGACAGGATAGATTTTTTGATCCATTCACGTCTGTCGTTGTGGTAGAACTGGTCGGCAAGTTCCTGCGTCGCGATGTACGAGTCGAAGTCGTCGCTGACCAAGTAGTAATCGCCGTGTTGCTTGACGGCGTCGACGATTGGCTTGAACTCCTGAGGGTTTTCTGGGGAAAAGTTGCCCTGTTCGATGTAGTCCAACACTTTCTCCAAGTCCTCTGGGAGGGCCGTTGGGTGGTACTGGTGATTGTATCTTAGGTCCTCGACGTTCTCGCTCAGGTTACCGAACAAGAAGATGTTGTCCTCGCCGATCTCTCTTGTGATCTCGACGTTGGCACCGTCGACGGTCCCGATGATCAGCCCACCGTTCATGACGAACTTCATGTTGGAGGTACCGGAGGCCTCTGTCCCCGCGGTGGAGATATGTTCGCTGATGTCGCTTGCAGGGATGATGATTTCTGCCTTGGAGACGTTGTATTCTGGGATGAAGACGACTTTCAACAAGTTCTCGATCTCTGCGTCGTTGTTCACGACCTCCGCGACAGAGTTGATTAGCTTGATGATCAGTTTGGCCATGTAGTACCCTGGGGCGCTCTTCCCGCCGAAGATGGAGACCTTCCGAGGGAACTTCTTTGCGACTTCCTCGATGGGGACGCCGTTCTTCAGCATGGTCTTCATGGCCAAGTAACGGTACACGACACCGAAGACGTTCAACTGTTGCCTTTTGTACTCGTGGATACGCTTGACCTGGATGTCAAACATGGTGTCGCTGATGTGTTCTCTGTCGATGATGTCGACGCCGTCGTTCAAGTTCTTGATCAAGTCCGCGAGTCTGATCTTGTTGTGTTGCTTGACTTTATCCCATTTGTCCTGGAACTCTTTGTCCTCGGCGAACTTGGTCATTTCCGTTAGCTTTGGCATATCCAAGAGGAAGTTGAACTGTGGGTCGTTGATGGCCTCTGCGATGAGGTCTGTCAATTTAGGGTTGGCCTGTTTCAACCATCTTCTTGGGGTGATACCGTTAGTGACGTTTGTGAATTTGGATTCTCCGTAGAACTTGACGAAGTCGTGGAATATTGTCTTTTTGATCAATTCCGAATGCAACTCGGCAACACCGTTCACCTTGTGGGACCCCACGATGGCCAAGAACGCCATTCTGATCTGTCTCTCGGCCCCTGCCTCCTCGATGATGGAGATTCTGGAAAGCAGGTCGATATCCTTGGGGAACTTCTTGGCGACCTCTTGTAGGAAGAACCAGTTGATGTCGTAGATGATCTCCAAGTGTCTTGGTAGCAAGTGTCCGAACAGCCCAACAGGCCATTTCTCGAGGGCCTCCTGCATGACTGTGTGGTTGGTGTAGGCGAAAGTGTTTGTTACGATCTCCCATGCCTCGTGCCAGTCCAATTTCTCCAAATCGACCAGGATTCTTTGCAATTCGACCAATGCGAGTGTTGGATGAGTGTCGTTCAACTGGATGGCGATCTGGTCTGGGAACTCTGACCAGGGTCTCTTTGATTTCTTGAACCGTCTGATGATATCGTGCAAGGAGGCGGAACACCAGAAGTACTGTTGCTTGAGTCTGAGTTCCTTGCCCTGTTCGAAGTTATCGTTCGGGTACAGCACGGCGGTGATGGACTCGGCACGCTGTTGTTGCCCGACGGAGTTTCTGTAGTCCCCCGAGTTGAACTTGGCGAAATCGAACTCCGTGGTGGGTCTTGCCTGCCACAATCTCAGATTATTGACGTTGCTGGTCTTGTAACCTGGCACGGGCATGTCGTACGCGACGGCGATGATTCTCTCGCCACCGATCCACTGCGACGGGGATAAAGTGGACGCGTCCTTCTCGGACCTGTCGACGTACCCGTAGAAAGTAATTGGGAACTGTACCTCGTTACGCTCGATCTCCCACGCGTTACCGAAGTTGAGCCAGTAGTCCGGGGTCTCCACTTGGTACCCGTCGATGATCTTCTGCGAGAAGATCCCGTACTGGTAGCGAAGCCCGTACCCCCACGCGGGGATATTCTCCGTGGCCATTGAGTCGACGAAGCAGGCGGCCAGTCTCCCGAGCCCGCCGTTCCCCAACCCGGCGTCCTGTTCCTTCTCCAGGACGTCCTCCAGTCTGAACCCCAACTGGTCCAGCGCGTCCCCGATCATCTCGCGAGAGTTCGGGTTCTGTTTCTTCGGGTCTGAGGAACCGGCACTAGATGGGGGCCCGCCCGTGGTGTGTTTCTCGTCGTCCTCGACCTCCATGTTGATCAGCGCGTTGTCCAGCGCTCTCCCCATCAAAAACTCGAGGGACAGGTAGTACACTCTCTTTGGGTCTCTCGTGGTGAACTTCTGCTGCGTCTTGTTCCAGTCGATGACCAGGTTGTCCCTCACGGACATGGACGTTGCCTCGTACGCTGCCAGGTCGTCACAGTTGTACAGGGACCTCGCGAGGGTGGTCTCCACGTGGTCCACGAACCGCGACTGGAAGTCCTGCTCGTCTTTGAACTTCTTGACCTGGTGCTTGTTCCACAGGGCCCTCGACTGCAGGGGGATCATTGCGTCGATCGCCTTGATCTCCTGGGGCAGGAACCCGGTGAGTCTCCTCGTGAGCCGCGGGATCTGCTTTGGAGAGGACGGCTCCTCGGTGATCATATCGTTAGTGGTGCTTGGGTAGGATGGCGACATACCTGGATATCCGTATACGCAAAGCGAGGGTCGAACAGAGATATCGGAGGCAGCAGCTGGTGTGTCTGCTGTTGTGTGCGAGGCAAGAAGGAGAGAGGGAAGAAGAGGAATTGGAACCCCCCTGCCGCCCCCCCCCCTCTATATATACACAAACAACGTGCCTCCCCTCGCCCCCACAACCGCTGTAAATCACGCATACCGCACCCCCCTACTGCTGCTGATACGCTACGCTACACCAGACCACTACGCTGGCGGTAACACAGGGCGGCATCTCTCGTATCTGCGCAGCCGGGGTCCGGCTCCTGCTGCGCTCTGCGGCGGTGTCTGTGGCGGGGCCGTCTCGAGGGGGGGGGGTTGCGGCCGGGTGAGGGCGCGCCGGCCCCTATTCCAGACCTGGCGGGGGAAACACGGCACAGCACATTTACCCACATACAAGTTGAGCAGAGCGTGCACTCGGCCATCCCATCACGTGCAGTTCCGCAGTCACGTGATGGGCAGTTTTTCTCCGGCGGAACTGCAAAATTCCAACCCCGCACCAGGTCGAGGGCCGGGTGGGTTACCCGGGTGGGACGGGTGGGACGCCGTTTTCTGTTTTCCGTTTTTCTCTGTTTTTTTCTCTTCTTCTTCGCTCGCTTGTTCAATTTTTTCAGCTGCTTCTCATTTCTGTTTTGTATATCAGGAGGATCATCACAGGAAGTCTGCATTTCGTCACACAGCATTACACGTTAAGTCTACTACCAGCACAACACACACACACGGGCCATTCTTATTTTCCTCATTTCTCTCCTTTTAAGGCTATTTTTTGAAAAGTATTCTGAAACACAAGCTACCAACCTCCAGGTTTCTACCGGTACAGGCAAGTTTCGCTGACTAAACAAGAGTTCGCTGGGCTTGTTCTTTGTTCTTCACCCCCAATGCCAACATCTAACGATACTGATGGCTCTGTGTCCAGAAAGAACACTCTTTCAAAGATGAAGAAATTCTTTGGCGCGGGGAGCACCACCACAGACACCGCGAAGAAACTCAATAATTCGAACGCTCAAGGGTCAGGGTCCCCCAAATTGGGTTCCCCCTTGCAAAAGGGGAGTTTTTATATTGGCGGTATCGAGAGTGAGTTGAGAGCCGTCTCACCCACTCACTCTAACTCATCCGTACTCTCTCTGTCCAAAAAGATAGATAACAATTTGACCCCGAAATCCTTGTCCTCGTCGTCGACAGCATCCCTGGGTTCAAACACTTCCTCAAAGGCCCCCAAGAAGACTCAGCAGAGGAAGAAGGCATCACCACCACCGCCCGCTACCATCAACCCAGTGCAGAGTCCAACAAGTGTCACGACTTCGCCCAATGGGTCGCTAGTAGATATTTCGGTCCCCAATGCTAAAGCGTCTCCACAGTGTAAAAGGTTCATCGTGTTCGAAAATGGGAGACACGAACACCATTTGAAGAACGCAAAGAGACAGGAGAAATTGACCTCGATGTTGAAGAATATGGTCGGTGCGCAGAAATTGAGGAACGAGGCGAGATCAGCAGTGCCCGACATCATACAAGGTGGGAAAGCGGCAAGTAGAACCGCTAACTACCCTCCCACTCTGATCTCCGGGTTGGTCAAACAACTGGAACAGAACAGTGATAGGAACGCGAGGGGGGACCACCCGATTAGTGGCGCGTCCAACGTCGGTGAGGAGAAACCCCTCAAGAGGAGTAAAGTCCCGGGTGCGGCACCGGCACCAGTGGAACAGAAGGACTCGAGGTCGTTTGCGGAGAAGTACGGCAGGTGTCAGGAGGTGCTAGGTAAAGGCGCCTTCGGGGTGGTCAGGATATGTCACAAGAAACCCATGAGTAAAATGGAGGGGGAGAAACTGTTTGCAGTGAAGGAATTCAAAAGGAAGAGCTCAGAACCAGTCGACAAGTACTCCAAGAGACTCACCTCCGAGTTTTGTATCTCCTCCTCATTGCACCATCCAAATATCGTCGCCACCCTAGACCTCTTCCAGGACGCGAAGGGCGACTACTGTGAAGTAATGGAGTACTGTGCTGGTGGCGACCTGTTCACACTCATCATTGCGTTCGGGAAACTGGAGTACATGGAGGCAGACTGTTTCTTCAAACAACTAGTCAGAGGCGTCGTGTACATGCACGACATGGGCGTCTGTCACAGAGACTTGAAACCTGAAAACTTGCTTCTCACATCAAACGGGATCGTCAAGATCACCGATTTCGGGAACAGCGAATGTTTCAAGATGGCGTGGGAGAAGGATATACACCTCAGCGGCGGCGTCTGCGGGTCCACGCCCTATATCGCCCCGGAGGAGTACACACACAAGGAGTTCGACCCAAGGCCAGTGGATATCTGGGCCTGTGGTGTCATCTACATGGCTATGAGAACAGGGAGGCAACTGTGGAACGCAGCGAAGAAAGACGACCATTTCTACATGAAGTACCTCAGGGGGAGAAGGGAGAAGGACGGGTACGAACCCATAGAACACCTCAAGAGGGCAAGGTGCAGAAACGTCATATACTCGATGCTGGACCCGGTGCCGCACAGAAGGATCACTGGTAAGCAGATTTTGAACAGCGAGTGGGGGAGGGAGATGAAGTGCTGTACGGACTCGCATCTCAGGAAACCGACCTCCTAAGCCACCACTACAACCCCCTCTCATCCTTTGCACTGCACTTCATGACTTGACGTTTTTTAATACTGTAACCATACCGCACTCATTCATAGCCATCCTGACACATACACATATATTCCTACGTTGTACTATTTTTTTTCTCTCGCGCAACAGAGCTCGTAGAGCTCTGTTGCTGTCGCACATAATAAAGTCCAGAAATCTTTAACTACAAGTGTCACTACATATAAAACAAAGAAAAAGAAAGACTACTGGGGAGTCGTAATGTACTCGAAGAGGGCCCCCGTCTGCCCAATCACTTGAACCCAAGAGCACATATATCCAGCGTCGCCATCTGTTTCAACAAATCGGCGATCTTGTCGTCCAGCAACCCATTGGCATAGTCGTCTCTCGATTGCGGGTCCAGGTACTGCTGGATCTGTGCCAAACGGGTGTACCCCTCCGTACAGAACCGCATCTGGATCTTGACCAGCGCCTCGAAACTTGGGTCGTAGTACGGCACCCGTAGCGACACAAGCTGTGGTAGTTCCATCTTCAACTGGTCGTTCAAATTATCGTAGATATCCTTTGCGATTTGTAACTCTCTTTCCGCCTTGGGCAGTTTAGACGCATCCTTCGCCGGCTTGTCGATCATCCTACGCACTTTCGCCTTCGCAGCATCGTAGTCCTGTTTCTTGTGGCTTCTCTTCTTTATCGCCTCGTCAATCTCCTTAAAGTACGAGGAAAACTTGGTGATCGGATCCAAAACGGTCTCCCTGAACGGCCCATCCAACTGCTTCACCGTCTCGGAATCAAAATCTTGCACACTTTGCAAGTAGTAGTTCCCCACATTGTACCCACCCCCGCTGATATACTTCGAGTCGTCATACAAGCTGGAGATAACCTCCGCAATGGTCACCTGCGACGCAGTCACAGCCCGTATCGAGTCCAGGTACCCCTTCGCCTCCTTCTGCAACTCGTCACCAGCCCTCTGCAACACCCTGTAGCGCCGCTCCTCCAAGTCGAACTCCTTATCGGGCGTCTTGTCCACGCTCTTCACAATCACACTGTTACCAGCCCTATTTATCGCCTTCTTGAACCCAACCCAACTCATACTCTCTCAATTGTGTATACTCCGGAAAAATCCTGCGTTCCTAGTCGATATCCTACGGGACAACTTTGCAAGCACCTTGTCAGTTATAAAGCCAGGGACCTTCTTCCAATCCCTGAACAAAAATGACAAGAGCAGATTTTTTCCCAGTTTTTTATTTTTTTCTTTCTTGAACTCTTTTTCTTAAATATAAAAGGAGGGGAAGAAGTCGTTTCAACCTGGTTTCACAACTGTCACTTTCTTGGATCTTCTTAAAACTCTTGGCTTATATGCAGAGAGAACATCACCAGTTGCTATCTATTCTGCTATCTATATATGTACGTATTCACACTGTGATGCGACCCGGTGACTAGCTTTGCTACCGTACAATAGAGAATACTGTTTTCAAATGGGAGGTGGGCGGCTAGTTCAAAATACGGGACAGAAAGTGATGTTTGACGCAGGGTAAAAGAACCCTTTGATTTGTTGTGGTATATACTAGTCGTATATGTTTGCCACCGGAATTTCTCCGTCCATTTATTCTGCCGCCGACCATTCTTTTTTTTTGTTGTTGTTTATTCCACTTGGGGTATCACTATAATACAAATATGTTATTAGTCCTGTGGGATGTGTTGTTTGCCAAAATTGTTTTTGTGATTGATTGCGATAGCTGGACGACACAGATTTCGCTGTCACACTCGCACGAACAAAAGTGGCTATATCAGTAACAGCGAGCATAATATTGATCAAGTTCTCCATCTTAGTCAATATTATGCAGCGGTGACGATAAAAACGCCCAGAATCCGAGATTCTGTATGCTTTACATTTAGACCGCCAAGCGGTGTAGGTTGAAGCAGCATATGAGGGGCTCATACCATGAGACTGTCTGGATATGTTAGGTAAATTGGAACCTTATTCCACTGGTGTATTGGGAGACAGGGTCACCAACATCACGACACAAATTTTAAAGGTCACAAATATTTACGACAACTTTGTGTGTCCCCTCCCACTTGTGGAGGCGATACTGGCCGAGAAAATGAGATTAAAAAGGGCCCATCCTGAGGATGCTACGACTACTATAAGCAATATTCAAGATGGGCTTTAATTTGCCATTGAAAGGACTCCAGATTTTTCCTGGAGACGATGAAAGACTACGTCAAAGGTAATTTAAAACTAAGTGAAACTTTACCCTCAGACTACTTTGAAGACGGAGAGTCAGAAGAGATGGGCTCTCTACTGGAATTCCTAACCTTTACTAGAACACCACGGCATCCGAGATTGTAGTCACTTCTAAAAGGGTTCGGCGCAGAGATGGCCCTGTTATGTTGGGGCAATCTCACCGTGTGGGTCATTAGGGAATTACCAATACTGTACTCTCATATTGGTAACCTCAGTGGCAACCCACGTCTGGTCAATTTATCTCTGGAGAGAGTTTAATGAATAATGGGGAAGTGTTTATGTACTTCCTCTTCGTGTGTTTAGCGGCTCATATATTCCTTAAATAGAAAAACTCTTTCATTTACATAACCGACTGTTCATGCATTGTAATTACAAGAGTACATACGTAGGCAATAAATTATGTGTGTCAAAGATTCCAGAGTCCTTTGACTTCTATGTCTCTAGCTCTTCCAGGTAAAGATTATATAATTCTTCTTAAAAACTGTTACTCTCTGATTCTGGCAGTATTGACATATTCAGGTGTCAGAAATAGAATGTCGGGTATTCGTAGAATGTTAGATTACTTATCGGCATATAAAAGGTAAAAGATTTTCACCGCAATTTATGTAGTTCCCGTATATACTTCATATCTGGGAAAAACTTTCGGTGTTTGGTACGCAGTGTCTGCTGGGAGAGCTTGACACGCTCATGGTTCATTCATGTCCACAATCCCAAACTTCTATCAATTGTCAAAACTTGATGTACTTCTCCTAAAAACTTTTTCAAACTGTTATTGGAAAATGTTCTCTGCACAGCTCACAGTTTTTACCAATTGCAAACTTTGCTCTGATTTTTGACACCATTTGAATATACATAATTAATTGTATATCCGTTCTTCCGGAAAACCCAATATTTTTGTGACACAAAAGTATTTTTTCAAATATAAAAATGATTTATAGAAACTATAAGGTAATTCAATTATATTACAAAAGAAAGTTTACTTGCATTTATACTGTTTAAAATTTAATATTCTCATTTATGAACCAAGCAAGTAATATGTCTATCAACTGCGAATTTACCAAGTTTATCAAAGCAACTTCAAAAACCTTCTCCCAGTTTCAGAACCTCTTCCAGAAAAAGAAGGTCGAGGTCACAAAAATAAAACTTGAAGACTACACCCCTCCTGCAGAATGTATTTACTGCAACGGACGTATTATAGGATGTGTTTGCGATCTGGTTAGGAAGGTTGCCAAGAATGAAGTCATTCTCGAATCTGCTGCTCTTTCCGCTTATCTCAGAAAACTAGCAGGCCTTGATTGCCCAACGGATGGAAAAAAAGAAGCTGGAATTGAGGTCGATGTATCTGAAAACCATGACTGCACATCCAAAAACCCATGCAACAGTACATTTTTTCCTGACACCTCATCCGTATATTCTGAGCATGTCACAATGTCTGTAAAAGACTTAGACAAAACTCCAACACTTTCCAACACTATCGACTGGGGTATACCAAACCCATATATTGACCCTGCCGCCGAATCTTCATTCATTACCGTTCCTGCCGACTCTTCATTTATTCACATTCCTACGGAATTTTTATCTGACGAACCTGCCAAATCTTTACCTATTGACCTTCCTGTCGTATCAGCCTTTATTGACATCCCAAAAATAAACCAATCTACTAACGTTCTCAGATTACCAACCACTTCAGACACTCATACTCCAACAAACAATGGACTATCAATAGCGCCTGGTATTATGAATGATACCATCTTTAGCCCCCCAACTGATGATGAATCATCAAATACTTCTGGTGCTAATAACGATAACATTATCACTCCCCCAACATCTGAACTTCATGACACAAAAGCTTTAGCTATACCGGAGCAAGCAGCAACTCAAAAAAGGTCAATAGCCATTTCACCATCGATTGCGTGTCCTGGATTGCCTGTGAATAGTAAGATTGT
The DNA here is from genome assembly GCF_000348985.1 of Huiozyma naganishii CBS 8797. Classification (NCBI taxonomy): domain Eukaryota; kingdom Fungi; phylum Ascomycota; class Saccharomycetes; order Saccharomycetales; family Saccharomycetaceae; genus Huiozyma; species Huiozyma naganishii. The sequence goes on from NC_035926.1 coordinate 280,965, forward strand.
ATGTGAAGATGGATGTTTGGCCTCTCGTTTGGATCCGAAAACTCAACTGATTTATGAGCGTCGCCTGTGGAAGGAAATAAGGACAGCTGTAATTGGTGAATATAAACAATGTGATGACATTATAAAATGCATAAGAGTTAGCTCTAAGGATTTCCGGAGGAGGAATGTCAGAAAGTTCAAAAGGAAGGTTGAAAACAAAACGAACAAAGTACTTCAAAAAATATTCAAACACTCTCCTCGTCTTACTGACGGCCCATCTAAAGCCGAGTGTTCTAGTACCATGAGCACAGCAGATAATAAAACCAGAACTGCCTCGACTGAACCAGAAGATGTCGGGGATATTACTACTTGTTCGCAGATCATTGAACGTGACGATGAATTTGTTTTTGAAAATCCATCAGGTTATACCTCCGCTATAGTAAAGTATTTTAAAGCCTTACAAAAGGAGAAGGAAACCTGGAGCAATTACAGACATGTTCTACATGAACTGAGTATGAATGATCATTTGATAGAGAAGAGTATTCATTCGGTCGGAGGCACGGGAGCGTTACCTCCAGAATTGTACAAACAGATATATGATGTAACGACACGGCTATACGGGAAATTGGAGTTAATCAACGGGTATCAAAAAGTAGTACACCGCCATAAGACCCAAATTGGCGAGTGTATACAGGCCGGGCGTCATTTGAGGCAAGGCATCAGGTCAGCAAAGGATGCAACGTGCAGGCAACAATGGGAGGCTGAATACAGAGACCATGAAAAGAGCGTTCTTGTAAAGTTCCATACTGCGCTAAAAAGCCTCGTTGACGCAAACTCAGACTGTGACCACCAGCTTACCCTAGTTGAAGACATTGCCAAAAAGAAATCACGCATATACCTCAAAGTAAGGGAGCTAGATTGTCGTCGACCCTTTCAAATAACAATGACTGAGAAGTTAGCATGGTCAAACTGTCTGATACAGAAGTGCTGATTTTCTTACCGAGTATAGAGATCTGCAGCAGAATCGTTATTAGCTATCCATTTTATTTTTATTCTATTATCAAAAATCAACTACCAATCTGAACACCCCATTCTAAAAATCTTGTTTTCTTTTTCGGTTCGAATTGGTACTATGCCATACGGCGTCCAGGTTTGTAACTAACCCACCCTGTTCCTTTGTAGTAAGAAGATCATTCTTTCTGTATTGAGCGCCCCATTACTTCCCGCACACTGCTTCTCGGGTGGTCCTAATGCTGTGTCTTAGTTGACTCCCGTACTGTATACACTCACCTATTTGAGTTCTTATGGCGGTGTACTTTCTTTGATACCTGTTGCTTAGTCCCAGTTTCCCGTATAGCCGTGTTGTTACCTCGAGAACTCCAGAATCATTGACTGAAACAATTTATTTTTTTAAATATAAAAATAAGCGCCGACCTAAACAGCATTCAGTAAAAGAACGTATTATTGTAAAAAGGAGATTGTTGGAGCAATGCAATGCACGCTAAGTGGTATTTATTGTAAATCGTACAGAGAAAGCAGATTTGGGGCACTAAAAAACGCTTCAAACGGTTTTTTTCTTTTCTGTTCGTGTGGTGGAAGGTAAAGGAGCTTAAAGAACAATTACAAATCCTGCTTTACCTTGTTAAATACGCCCCAGTTATCCTTACTTCCAACCAAAGTAAAGAAGGCTTATAGCTTTTAACTACTAGTGGAGAATGAACTGCCTCACAATGTTACATAAATTTGGAATATTTTAGGGAACTATTGGCAATTGTTATTAGGCGAATCATATCCAGAGCCCGCTGCTCTACCCCTAAGAAATTAAACTACAAGAAGTAGAAAATAGTGAATGAGAGGGAATTTTTCAAAATTATGTAAGGGTGACGAAAATTCAGTCAGGTTGTTGAAAAAAGTACCTCAGAACCTCTGGTCCAAACAGCACACATTAGTATAGTTTATGCATGTCAGAATGGAATGTTAAGTATTTGTACAATGTTAGATTACTTATTGTCATATATATAGGAAAAAACTTTTACCGCAACTTATGTTTCTTCTATGTATACTTCATAATCAGGAAAAGTTTCCGGCACCAGGACGCAGCACCTTCTGGAAGAACCCGGCACACTCTGATTCACTTATGTCCACAGTTTCAAACTTCCAGCAGCTCCAATTTACCGTTTTCTCCCGGATTATACGCTGATAAATGGGTGTATTTGACACCCATTTTATCTATCACTGTGTTAAGGTTTTCGCAATAAAATGGGGAAGGGATATTATCCGATACCATCTTCTTTGGTTTTTCCGAAAAAAAGAAATAATCATCGAAAACAACTGGAATATCACTGCTGGTTCTTGTAGGTAACACAAGCTTGTCGGTAGTACATTGGACACATATCCTGCTAGTAGGAAGATACCTTCCATCGATGTCCGATAGAAACGGGCCCGCAAAATCGAAATTCCATCTGCTGAACAAAGTTAACTTCGTAAGAAGTGGTAGTTCTGCCAGTAGGTCTCGGGATTTCTGTAACACCTCATACTTATTGCAGTGTCTAATGCTATCGAGGGCAATACGTCTGTATTTGGGTTCCACCCCTTCTCGTGAGGTATGTGCTTAATTGATGTAACTCAGAAAGCACCAAATGCAGATACGCCTCTTTCGGATATTGTACAATACTTTCAGCTGGAGGTTATCCAGGCAATAATGTTCGCTGTTGTACTTTGAAAAAGCCGTTTCCCCCCCCAACAAAAAACGGTGCTTTGAGAACTGCAATAGGAATGACCCGCCAACGTTCCCTAATACATTTGGGGGAAACCTACGAGCTGGCCATACCTGCTCTTTTCTACAGTATCATAGCTGTATTTCCAGCTAATCATTCTTTTTCGGTAGGAACCCTTTCACTAAGACGTCATCAAGTTCTAATAAGAATCGTAGAACGTAGTAAATTTTGAGGTTTTAATCGCTATGTCAAAGCATCAGATCTAGCTCTTTTCTTTGGTTCAGTGTACCTGGTAATTATCTTTCGAAGAAGGGGGGAGGAGTCAATGCTCGCTTGATTTCACCCAGAAGCGACACTCAGTAATTGAGGGTGAAACATTATGTAGAAGTTTAATATACGTCATTTATCCACCCTCACCCCCAATTCCCTTCCTCATTTTTTAGAATAAAGTTGCAAAAATGGTATGGAGACGTGGAGACACCATTAGTTTCGCTACGTCATACATCTCCTGTCAGTAACTGACAAAACATGAGAAACACAATAGGCACGTGCAGAACAGAGTCACTTCAACAAAAATTTGCTCGACCGATATATTATTTACAGCCAAGAGTTGAGTTTGAAGAAGTCAACAAACTCTCTGCCAGGTAAAGAGCTCTCGCTTCCCCTCGACCTCCTTGGTATAATGTTTCAGTAGTAGCAACGTTCGTTCATTGTACCAAATAATCCCTCTGGTTTCCCTCCCCCCGTTTTTTTAATTTACTGCGGGGGAATGCGTAGGACAATTTTGGCCCTCCAGAATGCGATATTTTTCTCCGAGGTTTTCTCCGAGACCAAGAAAATTTACGTAATTAAAACGGGGGGAGGCAAGGGGAACAATAGGTCGAATTACTTAACGTATAGGTGTTTCTTCTCACAGAATAACATTGGCGGTTGTCCGTCCAGTAATTTCTTCCTCGAAAGGAGGTTTGACGTTCGTAGTGCTTGATTCAGCAGGTAAGGCAGAGTAAAATGCTCCGAACTCATGGCCTCCTTTTTCCAAAGACCTCCATTAGATGTATATAAATTGAGATGATCGAGCCATGCTTTGTAGGATCGTAGTTTGCCTCCGTTTCATTTCTCCCCTTTTATAAGAGATACCAACTTGCAAAGTCACCCAACAGTAACTCATGAAGCTGCCATATCTACTTACAACACTTTGCACTGCAGTGGGGGTAGCGTCCTCTCCGATCAAGATCACCCATGCCAATGACACGGTTAATAGACCGCTCGTTCATCTAACTCCGCACGAGGGCTGGATGAATGATCCAAACGGGCTATGGTACGACGCAAAGGAGGAACTATGGCATGTTTACTATCAGTACAATCCAAACGACACTGTTTGGGGGTTACCTTTATACTGGGGCCATTCCACGTCCAAAAATTTGACCCTTTGGGACGACGTTGGAGTGGCTATTGAACCCATGGCCAACAATTCAGGTGCTTATTCAGGTTGTATGGTTATTGACTATAGCAACACAACAGGATTTTTTGGTGAAGATGTCTCTCCTGAACAGAGAGTAGTGGCCATCTGGACGTATAACACGCCAGAATCTGAAACGCAGTATCTAAGCTACTCCTTAGATGGTGGGTACAGCTTCCGTTCTTATTCGGGGAACCCTGTGCTGGAGAACAACTCGACTCAGTTTAGAGATCCTAAGGTGATGTGGCATGAAGAGACTCAAAAGTGGATTATGGTGGTTGCCAAAGCACAGCAGTTCAAAATAGGCATCTACACCTCTGATGATTTAAAGGAGTGGACACCAGTTTCTGATTTCACTAGAGGCGGTTACTTAGGCTACCAGTATGAATGTCCAGGGCTGGTTAAACTACCTGTTGAAGGTAACACTTCAGCTGGCAACGGGTCGTGGGTTCTCTTTGTTTCCATCAACCCTGGATCACCTCAGGGCGGTTCTTCAACCCAGTATTTCATTGGTGACTTCAACGGTACTCATTTTATCCCAACTTATGAAAATACCAATAGCATTGATTCAGGGAAGGATTACTATGCTTTGCAAACCTTTTTCAATTCACCAGACAATCAAACGTACGGTATTGCTTGGGCTTCGAACTGGCAGTACTCGGCATTTGTCCCAACTGACCCATGGAGATCTTCGATGTCACTGGTCAGGAAGTTTGTTTTAGAAGAGTTCCAAGCCAACCCTGAGACGAAACTTTTAAATATCAAGTCCACACCGATCCTAGATTATGATGCGTTGGGTTGTGCACATCCCTCAAACGGCAAGAATCTTTTTATAACCGTTGGCAACCCTCTCCAATTCAGCTTAGTCCAAGGTCTATTTGATTTCAACATATCCTTTTCTGTTAATGGTAGTGCTTTTGGTGGTCATGAATTTGCCGATCTTTCTTTGTATTTAAGGGGTGGGGAGAACAAGGATGAATATTTGAGAATTGGTTTCGGTGCTAACGCTGCCACTTTTTTTATCGACCGTGGTCACACTGCCGTTAATTGGGTTCATGAAAATCCCTTCTTTACTGACAAAATGTCCGTGAACAACCAACCGTTAACCATTTCCAACAATTCTACCATTTCAACCTATAGTGTTCGTGGGATTGTCGATCGTAATATATTGGAACTTTACTTCAACAATGGCTCTCAAGTATCAACTAATACATTCTTCTTTACAGGTGGTAACTTTATTGGCAGCATTGATATGGCGGTTGGAAAAGATAACGTTTTCAATGTTACTGAATTCAGTTTGAAACAGTTGTCAACTGGTAGTCATTGAGAAGAGAGACCGGGACCACTGGAAGTACCAGTTTTTTCTGCCAGAACAATAAAATGTTTTATAAATATCGCTTTCTTTTTCTTTAAAACGTAAACAAATAAAAGTGTATATCATATACAGAACACATGAATACGCACGTATTAGAAGATCGAACAGGAAACGAAGTCTTCTTTCAAGCACAAAAGCTCCTTTGGAAAGTAGCCATACACTTTATATTTGTCCGGAAAGAGATAAAATGAAGAAAGTCGG